>NW_021822178.1:1047239-1095237 GCF_901001165.1 Salmo trutta | reverse complement strand
TCCCCCTCAGCCCTCTCTCCCTCAGCCCTGCCTCCCCTCAGCCCTGTCTCCCCTCAGCCCTGTCTCCCCTCAGCCCTGTCTCCCCCTCAGCCCTGTCTCCCCTCAGCCCTGTCTCCCCTCAGCCCTGTCTCCCCTCAGCCCTGTCTCCTCTTCAGCCCTGTCTCCCCTTCAGCCCTGTCTCCCCCTCCCCTTCAGCCCTGTCTCCCTCAGCCCTGTCTCCCCCTCAGCCCTGTCTCCCCTCAGCCCTGTCTCCCCTCCAGCCCTGCCTCCCCCTCAGCCCTGTCTCCCCTCAGCCCTGCCTCCCCTCAGCCCTGTCTCCCCTCAGCCCTGTCTCCCCCTCAGCTCTGTCTCCCCCTCAGCCCTGTCTCCCCCTCAGCCCTGTCTCCTCTCAGCCCTGCCTCCCCCTCAGCCCTGCCCCCCCTCAGCCCTGTCTCCCCCTCAGCCCTGTCTCCCCCTCAGCCCTGCCCCCCCCTCAGCCCTGTCTCCCCCTCAGCCCTGTCTCCCCCTCAGCCCTGTCTCCCCCTCAGCCCTGCCCCCCCTCAGCCCTGCCCCCCCTCAGCCCTGTCTCCCCCTCAGCCCTGTCTCCCCCTCAGCCCTGTCTCCCCCTCAGCCCTGCCCACCCTCAGCCCTGCCCCCCCTCAGCCCTGTCTCCCCTCCAGCCCTGTCTCCCCCTCAGCCCTGTCTCCCCCTCAGCCCTGTCTCCCCCTCAGCCCTGCCTCCCCTCAGCCCTGTCTCCCCTTCAGCCCTGCCTCCCCTCAGCCCTGTCTCCCTCAGCCCTGTCTCCCCTCCAGCCCTGTCTCCCCCTCAGCCCTGTCTCCCCCTCAGCCCTGTCTCCCCTCAGCCCTGCCTCCCCTCAGCCCTGTCTCCCCTCAGCCCTGCCTCCCCTCAGCCCTGTCTCCCCCTCAGCCCTGTCTCCCCCTCAGCCCTGTCCCCCCTCAGCTCTGTCTCCCCCTCAGCCCTGCCTCCCCTCAGCCCTGTCTCCTCTCAGCCCTGTCTCCCCCTCAGCCCTGTCTCCCCTCAGCCCTGTCTCCCCTCAGCCCTGCCTCCCCTCAGCCCTGTCTCCCCTCAGCCCTGTCTCCCCTCAGCCCTGTCTCCCCCTCAGCCCTCTCTCCCCTCAGCCCTGCCTCCCCTCAGCCCTGTCTCCCCTCAGCCCTGTCTCCCCTCAGCCCTGTCTCCCCCTCAGCCCTGTCTCCCCTCAGCCCTGTCTCCCCTCAGCCCTGTCTCCCCTCAGCCCTGTCTCCTCTTCAGCCCTGTCTCCCCCTTCAGCCCTGTCTCCCCCTCCCCTTCAGCCCTGTCTCCCCTCAGCCCTGTCTCCCCCTCAGCCCTGTCTCCCCTCAGCCCTGTCTCCCCTCCAGCCTGCCTCCCCTCAGCCCTGTCTCCCCTCAGCCCTGCCTCCCCTCAGCCCTGTCTCCCCTCAGCCCTGTCTCCCCCTCAGCTCTGTCTACCCCTCAGCCCTGTCTCCCCCTCAGCCCTGTCTCCCCCTCAGCCCTGTCTCCCCCTCAGCCCTGCCCACCCTCAGCCCTGCCCCCCCCTCAGCCCTGTCTCCCCTCCAGCCCTGTCTCCCCCTCAGCCCTGTCTCCCCCTCAGCCCTGTCTCCACCTCAGCCCTGCCTCCCCTCAGCCCTGTCTCCCCTTCAGCCCTGCCTCCCCTCAGCCCTGTCTCCCCTTCAGCCCTGTCTCCCCTCAGCCCTGCCTCCCCTCAGCCCTTTCTCCCCTCAGCCCTGCCTCCCCTCAGCCCTGTCTCCCCCTCAGCCCTGTCTCCCCATCAGCCCTGTCTTCCCCTCAGCTCTGTCTCCCCCTCAGCCCTGCCTCCCCTCAGCCCTGTCTCCTCTCAGCCCTGTCTCCCCCTCAGCCCTGTCTCCCCTCAGCCCTGTCTCCCCTCAGCCCTGCTTCCCCTCAGCCCTGTCTCCTCTTCAGCCCTGTCTCCTCTCAGCCCTGTCTCCCCTCAGCCCTGTCTCCCCTCAGCCCTGTCTCCCCTCAGCCCTGTCTCCCCCTCAGCCCTCTCTCCCCCTCAGCCCTGTCTCCCCCTCAGCCCTGTCTCCCCTTCAGCCCTGCCTCCCCTCAGCCCTGCCTCCCCTCAGCCCTGCCTCTCCTCAGCCCTGTCTCCCCTCAGCCCTGTCTCCCCTCAGCCCTGTCTCCCCTCAGCCCTGCCTCCCCTCAGCCCTGTCTCTCCTCAGCCCTGTCTCCCCTCAGCCCTGTCTCCCCCTCAGCCCTGTCCTCCCCTCAGCCCTGTCCTCCCCTCAGCCCTGTCTCCCCCTCAGCCCTGTCTCCCCTTCAGCCCTGTCTCCTCTCAGCCCTGTCACCTCTCAGCCCTGTCTCCTCTCAGCCCTGTCTCCCCTCAGCCCTGTCTCCCCTCAGCCCTGTCTCCCCTCAGCCCTGCCTCCCCTCAGCCCTGTCTCCCCTCAGCCCTGTCTCCTCTGAGCCCTGTCTCCCCTCAGCCCTGTCTCCCCTTCAGCCCTGCCTCCCCTCAGCCCTTTCTCCCCCTCAGCCCTGTCTCCCCTCAGCCCTGCCTCCCCTCAGCCCTGCCTCCCCTCAGCCCTGTCTCTCCTCAGCCCTGTCTCCCCTCAGCCCTGTCTCCCCTCAGCCCTGCCTCCCCTCAGCCCTGTCTCCCCTCAGCCCTGTCTCCCCTCAGCCCTGCCTCCCCTCAGCCCTGTCTCTCCTCAGCCCTGTCTCCCCTCAGCCCTGTCTCCCCCTCAGCCCTGTCTCCCACTCAGCCCTGTCTCCCCCTCAGCCCTGTCTCCCCTTCAGCCCTGTCTCCTCTCAGCCCTGTCACCTCTCAGCCCTGTCTCCTCTCAGCCCTGTCTCCCCTCAGCCCTGTCTCCCCTCAGCCCTGCCTCCCCTCAGCCATGTCTCCCCTCAGCCCTGTCTCCTCTGAGCCCTGTCTCCCCTCAGCCCTGTGTCCCCTTCAGCCCTGCCTCCCCTCAGCCCTTTCTCCCCCTCAGCCCTGTCTCCTCTTCAGCCCTGTCTCCTCTCAGCCCTGTCTCCCCTCAGCCATGTCTCCCCTCAGCCCTGTCTCCCCTCAGCCCTGCCTCCCCCTCAGCCCTGTCTCCCCTCAGCCATGTCTCCCCTCAGCCCTGTCTCCCCCTCAGCCCTGTCTCCCCTCAGCCCTGTCTCCCCCTCAGCCCTGTCTCCCCTCAGCCCTGTCTCCCCTCAGCCCTGTCTCCCCTCAGCCCTGCCTCCCCTCAGCCCTGCCTCCCCTCAGCCCTGTCTCTCCTCAGCCCTGTCTCCCCTCAGTCCTGTCTCCCCTCAGCCCTGCCTCCCCTCAGCCCTGTCTCCCCTCAGCCCTGTCTCCCCTCAGCCCTGCCTCCCCTCAGCCCTGTCTCTCCTCAGCCCTGTCTCCCCTCAGCCCTGTCTCCCCCTCAGCCCTGTCTCCCCCTCAGCCCTGTCTCCCCTCAGCCCTGTCTCCCCTCAGCCTCCTCTCAGCCCTGTCTCCCCTCAGCCCTGTCTCCTCTTCAGCCCTGTCTCCTCTCAGCCCTGTCTCCTCCTCAGCCCTGTCTCCCCCTCAGCCCTGTCTCCCCTCAGCCCTGTCTCCCCTCAGCCCTGTCTCCCATCAGCCCTGTCTCCTCTTCAGCCCTGTCTCCCCCTCAGCCCTGTCTTCCCCTCAGCCCTGCCCCCCCTCAGCCCTGTCTCCCCCTCAGCCCTGTCTCCCCCTCAGCCCTGTCTCCCCCTCAGCCCTGCCCACCCTCAGCCCTGCCCCCCCTCAGCCCTGTCTCCCCTCCAGCCCTGTCTCCCCCTCAGCCCTGTCTCCCCCTCAGCCCTGCCTCCCCTCAGCCCTGTCTCCCCTTCAGCCCTGCCTCCCCTCAGCCCTGTCTCCCCTTCAGCCCTGTCTCCCCTCAGCCCTGCCTCCCCTCAGCCCTGTCTCCCCTCAGCCCTGCCTCCCTCAGCCCTGTCTCCCCATCAGCCCTGTCTCCCCCTCAGCTCTGTCTCCCGCTCAGCCCTGCCTCCCCTCAGCCCTGTCTCCTCTCAGCCCTGTCTCCCCCTCAGCCCTGTCTCCCCTCAGCCCTGTCTCCCCTCAGCCCTGCCTCCCCCTCAGCCCTGTCTCCTCTTCAGCCCTGTCTCCTCTCAGCCCTGTCTCCCCTCAGCCCTGTCTCCCCTCAGCCCCTGTCTCCCCTCAGCCCTGTCTCCCCCTCAGCCCTCTCTCCCCTCAGCCCTGTCTCCCCCTCAGCCCTGTCTCCCCCTCAGCCCTCTCTCCCCTCAGCCCTGTCTCCCCCTCAGCCCTGTCTCCCCTTCAGCCCTGCCTCCCCTCAGCCCTGTCTCCCCTCAGCCCTGTCTCCCCTCAGCCCTGTCTCCCCTCAGCCCTGTCTCCCCCTCAGCCCTGTCTCCCCTCAGCCCTGTCTCCCCTCAGCCCTGTCTCCCCTCAGCCCTGCCCCCCCTCAGCCCTGTCTCCCCTCAGCCCTGCCTCCCCTCAGCCCTGTCTCCCCTCAGCCCTGTCTCCCCTCAGCCCTGCCTCCCCTCAGCCCTGTCTCTCCTCAGCCCTGTCTCCCCTCAGCCCTGTCTCCCCCTCAGCCCTGTCTCCCCCTCAGCCCTGTCTCCCCTCAGCCCTGTCTCCCCTCAGCCTCCTCTCAGCCCTGTCTCCCCTCAGCCCTGTCTCCTCTTCAGCCCTGTTTCCTCTCAGCCCTGTCTCCTCCTCAGCCCTGTCTCCCCCTCAGCCCTGTCTCCCCTCAGCCCTGTCTCCTCTTCAGCCCTGTCTCCCCCTTCAGCCCTGTCTCCCCTCAGCCCTGTCTCCCCTCAGCCCTGCCTCCCCTCAGCCCTGTACCCCCTCCAGCCCTGTCTCCCCTCCAGCCCTGTCTCCCCTCCAGCCCTGTCTCCCCTCCAGCCCTGCCTCCCCTCAGCCCTGCCTTCCAGGGGTTGTCTGTATCTCTGTTACCAGAGAATTCAGCTCCAGCTGAGGGGAGGAATCGATCTGTGAAGCCGTCAATCAAATCACTTCACACATACATACAATAATTGTAACGATATGACTCCTCTTCTCTGTCTAGATATCGTTTGTATGGTATCTTCTCTGTCTAGATATCGTTTGTATGGTATCTTCTCTGTCTAGATATCGTTTGTATGGTATCTTCTCTGTCTAGATATCGTTTGTATGGTATCTTCTCTGTCTAGATATCGTTTGTATGGTATCTTCTCTGTCTAGATATCGTTTGTATGGTATCTTCTCTGTCTAGATATCGTTTGTATGGTATCTTCTCTGTCTAGATATCGTTTGTATGGTATCTTCTCTGTCTAGATATCGTTTGTATGGTATCTTCTCTGTCTAGATATCGTTTGTATGGTATCTTCTCTGTCTTGATATCGTTTGTATGGTATCTTCTCTGTCTAGATATCGTTTGTATGGTATCTTCTCTGTCTAGATATCGTTTGTATGGTATCTTCTCTGTCTAGATATCGTTTGTATGGTATCTTCTCTGTCTAGATATCGTGTTTATGGCATTTGGGACTTTGTTTTCTTCCTCTTTTGATTGTAGATTCAGTCCCCTGCTATTCCAAGTTCTCATTCAAACCCAGAGAACACATGGAATACCTCCAGGAGGTTGTTTAGAACACATGGAATACCTCCAGGAGGTTGTTTAGAACACATGGAATACCTCCAGGAGGTTGTTTAGAACACATGGAATACCTCCAGGAGGTTGTTTAGAACACATGGAATACCTCCAGGAGGTTGTTTAGAACACATGGAATACCTCCAGGAGGTTGTTTAGAACACATGGAATACCTCCAGGAGGTTGTTTAGAACACATGGAATACCTCCAGGAGGTGTTTAGAACACATGGAATACCTCCAGGAGGTTGTTTAGAACACATGGAATACCTCCAGGAGGTTGTTTAGAACACATGGAATACCTCCAGGAGGTTGTTTAGAAACCATGGAATACCTCCAGGAGGTTGTTTAGAACACATGGAATACCTCCAGGAGGTTGTTTAGAACACATGGAATACCTCCAGGAGGTAGTTTAGAAGACATGGAATGCCTCCAGGAGGTTGTTTAGAACACATGGAATACCTCCAGGAGGTTGTTTAGAACACATGGAATACCTCCAGAAGGTTGTTTAGAACACATGGAATGCCTCCAGGAGGTAGTTTAGAACACATGGAATACCTCCAGCAGGTTGTTTAGAACACATGGAATACCTCCAGGAGGTTGTTTAGAACACATGGAATACCTCTAGGAGGTTGTTTAGAACACATGGAATACCTCCAGGAGGTGGTTTAGAACACATGGAATACCTCCAGGAGGTTGTTTAGAACACATGGAATACCTCCAGGAGGTTGTTGACCAGAAATGTTCTCAGGCAGACCGACAGATTCTTTCACCCCCATGTCTGTTTGGCACTAGTTTGTGTTTATATGTACCTGTGTGTAGTATGTCTAGGGTGGTGTGTGGTTTATGAGTGTATGTCTAGGGTGGTGTGTGGTTTATGAGTGTATGTCTAGGGTTGTGTGTAGTTTATTAGTGTACGTCTACGGATGTGTGTAGTTTATTAGTGTACGTCTATGGATGTGTGTAGTTTATGAGTGTATGTCTAGGGTTGTGTGTAGTTTAAGAGTGTATGTCTAGGGTTGTGTGTAGTTTAAGAGTGTATGTCTAGGGTTGTGTGTAGTTTAAGAGTGTATGTCTAGGGTTGTGTGTAGTTTAAGAGTGTATGTCTAGGGTTGTGTGTAGTTTATGAGTGTATGACTAGGGTTGTGTGTAGTTTATGAGTGGCAGCAACGTGGCAGCAATGTGGGAGAAACGTGGCAGCATCGTGGGAGCATCGTGGGAGAAACGTGGGAGAAACGTGGGAGCAACGTGGGAGAAACGTGGGAGAAACGTGGGAGCATCGTGGGAGAAACGTGGGAGAAACGTGGCAGCAACGTGGCACCCTATTCCCTATAGAGAATAGGGTAGTACGACCAGGGTCCATAGGGAAGAAGGTGCCTTTTGGGACGCACACTAAGAACACAGAACAGGTATAGACAGGTAGAAACAGGACATGAGAATAGTTCCCCATCTTGTTCCCTCAGGAACCAGGGTGTTTTCAGATCCTATTTATGTTTGTGTTTTATATCCAATCAGGAAATCTCGCTGCCGTAATGGCGATCCCAACACGACGCCATGGTTACAAGATTGATTCCATTCACGTCCCAGTCCATCCTGGCCGAGCGTTTATAAACCTCTGGGGACAATTCACGTCCCAGTCCATTCTGGCCGAGCGTTTATAGACCTCTGGGGACACTTCACGTCCCAGTCCATCCTGGTTGAGTTGTTTATAGACCTCTGGGGGACACTTCACGTCCCAGTCCATCCTGGTTGAGCGTTTATAGACCTCTGGGGACACTTCACGTCCCAGTCCATCCTGGTTGAGTGTTTATAGACCTCTGGGGACACTTCACGTCCCAGTCCATCCTGGTCGAGTGTTTATAGACCTCGGGGTCCCTTCCTGGTCGAAGCGTTTATAGACCTCTGGGGACACTTCACGTCCCAGTCCATCCTGGTTGAGGCATTTATAGACCCTCTGGGGACACTTCACGTCCCAGTCCATCCTGGTTGAGTGTTTATAAACCTCTGGGGACACTTCACGTCCCATTCCATCCTGGTTGAGCGTTTATAGACCTCTGGGGACACTTCACGTCCAGTCCATCCTGGTTGAGAGTGTTATAGACCTCTTGGGACACTTCAGTCCCAGTCCATCCTGGTTGAGCGTTTTATAGACCTCTGGGGACACTTCACGTCCCAGTTCCATCCTGGTTGAGTGTTTATAGACCTCTGGGGACACTTCACGTCCCAGTCCATCCTGGCCGTGGTGTTTATAAACCTCTGGGGACACTTCACGTCCCAGTCCATCCTGGTCCGAGGTGTTTATAGACCTCTGGGGACACTTCACGTCCCAGTCCATCCTGGTTGAGTGTTTATAGACCTTCGGGACACTTCACGTCCAGTCCATCCTGGCCGAGCGTTTATAGACCTCTGGGGACACTTCACGTCCCAGTCCATCCTGGTTGAGTGTTTATAGACCTCTGGGGACACTTCACGTCCCAGTCCATCCTGGAGCGTTTATAGACCTCTGGGGACACTTCACGTCCCAGTCCACCTGGTTGAGTGTTTATAGACCTCTGGGGACACTTCACGTCCCAGTCCATCCTGGTTGAGTGTTTATAGACCTCTGGGGACACTTCACGTCCAGTCCATCCTGGTTGAGTGTTTATAGACCTTGGGGACACTTCACGTCCCAGTCCATCTGTGTTGAGTGTTATAGACCTCTGGGGACACTTCACGTCCCAGTCCATCCTGGTTGAGTGTTTATAGACCTCTGGGCGACTTCACGTCCAGTCCATCCTGGTTGAGTGTTTATAGACCTCTGGGGACACTTCACGTCCCAGTCCATCCTGGTTGAGTGTTTATAGACCTCTGGGACACTTCACGTCCCAGTCCATCCTGGTTGAGCGTTATAGACCTCTGGGGACACTTCACGTCCCAGTCCATCCTGGTTGAGTGTTTATAGACCTCTGGGGACACTTCACGTCCCAGTCCATCCTGGCTGAGTGTTTATAAACCTCTGGGGACACTTCACGTCCCAGTCCATCCTGGTTGAGTGTTTATAGACCTCTGGGGACACTTCACGTCCCAGTCCATCCTGGTTGAGTGTTTATAAACCTCTGGGGACACTTCACGTCCCAGTCCATCCTGGTTGAGCGTTTATAGACCTCTGGGGACACTTCACGTCCCAGTCCATCCTGGTTGAGTGTTTATAGACCTCTGGGGACACTTCACGTCCCAGTCCATCCTGGCTGAGTGTTTATAAACCTCTGGGGACACTTCACGTGCCAGTCCATCCTGGTTGAGTGTTTATAGACCTCTGGGCGACTTCACGTCCCAGTCCATCCTGGTTGAGTGTTTATAGACCTCTGGGGACACTTCACGTCCCAGTCCATCCTGGTTGAGTGTTTATAGACCTCTGGGGACCAACTTCACGTCCCAGTCCATCCTGGTGAGTGTTTATAGACCTCTGGGGACACTTCACGTCCCAGTCATCCTGGTTGAGCGTGTATAGACCTCTGGGGACACTTCACGTCCCAGTCCATCCTGGTTGAGTGTTATAGACCTCTGGGGACGACTTCACGTCCCGTCCCATCCTGGTTGAGTGTTTATAGACCTCTGGGACACTTCACGTCCCAGTCCATCCTGGTTGAGTGTTTATAGACCTCTGGGCTGACCTTCACGTCCCAGTCCATCCTGGTTGAGTGTTTATAGACCTCTGGGGACACTTCACGTCCCAGTCCATCCGGTTGAGTGTTTATAGACCTCTGGGGACACTTCACGTCCCAGTCCATCCTGGTTGAGTGTTTATAGACCTCTGGGGACACTCACGTCCCAGTCCATCCTGTTGAGTGTTTATAGACCTCTGGGGCGACTTTCACGTCCAGTCCATCCTGGTTGAGTGTTTTATAGACCTCTGGGGACACTTCACGTCCCAGTCATCCTGGCTGAGTGTTTATAGACCTCTGGGGACACTTCACGTCCCAGTCCATCCTGGTTGAGTCGTTTATAGACCTCTGGGGACACTTCACGTCCCAGTCCATCCTGGTTGAGTGTTTATTAGAGCCTCTGGGGACACTTCACGTCCCAGTCCATCCTGGCTGAGTGTTTATAAACCTCTGGGGACACTTCACGTCCCAGTCCATCCTGGTTGATGTGTTTATAGACCTCTGGGGACACTTCACGTCCCAGTCCATCCTGGTTGAGTGTTTATAGACCTCTGGGGACACTTCACGTCCCAGTCCATCCTGGTTGAGCGTTTATAGACCTCTGGGGACACTTCACGTCCCAGTCCATCCTGGTGAGTGTTTATAGACCTCTGGGGACACTTCACGTCCCAGTCCATCCTGGCTGAGTGTTTATAAACCTCTGGGACACTTCACGTGCCAGTCCATCCTGGTTGAGTGTTTATAGACCTCTGGGCGACTTCACGTCCCAGTCCATCCTGGTTGAGTGTTTATAGACCTCTGGGGACACTTCACGTCCCAGTCCATACTGGTTGAGTGTTTATAGACCTCTGGGGACACTTCACGTCCCAGTCCATCCTGGTTGAGTGTTTATAGACCTCTGGGGACACTTCACGTCCCAGTCCATCCTGGTTGAGCGTTTATAGACCTCTGGGGACACTTCACGTCCCAGTCCATCCTGGTTGAGTGTTTATAGACCTCTGGGGACACTTCACGTCCCAGTCCATCCTGGTTGAGTGTTTATATGACCTCTGGGGACACTTCACGTCCCAGTCCATCCTGGTTGAGTGTTTATAGACCTCTGGGCGACTTCACGTCCCAGTCCATCCTGGTTGAGTGTTTATAGACCTCTGGGGACACTTCACGTCCCAGTCCATCCTGGTTGAGTGTTTATAGACCTCTGGGGACACTTCACGTCCCAGTCCATCCTGGCTGAGTGTTTATAGACCTCTGGGGACACTTCACGTCCCAGTCCATCCTGGTTGAGCGTTTATAGACCTCTGGGGACACTTCACGTCCCAGTCCATCCTGGTTGAGCGTTTATAAACCTCTGGGCGACTCAGAGCTTTGTTGTCACACAGTGGCATTATCTTTAAAACACGGAGAAATCCCCACAGACGGCCCCACTCCATGATGTATTGATTCTACAGTCCCTTTCTCATCAATGTCGTGGTTGTTTGCTCGCCGTAGCAAAACGTATTGAAAAGCTTCTAAATCAGAGAGTCATGATTAGCATGTGATATCCAGGTAGAGGATCACTGATGGTATTATCAGTGGAGGCTCTTATGCACTGAACAGGCTTGCCTCCCAAATGGCTCCCTATTCACTTATATAGTGAGCTACCCCTATGGGTCCCTGGTCTAAAGTAGTGCACTACCCCTATGGGCCCTGGTCTAAAGTAGTACACTACCCCTATGGTCCCTGGTCTAAAGTAGTGCACTACCCCTATGGTCCCTGGTCTAAAGTAGTGCACTACCCCCTATGGGCCCTGGTCTAAAGTAGTACACTACCCCTATGGGCCCTGGTCTAAAGTAGTACACTACCCCTATGGGCCCTGGTCTAAAGTAGTTCACTACCCCCTATGGGCCCTGGTCTATAGTAGTGCACTACCCCTATGGCCCTGGTCTAAAGTAGTGCACTACCCCTATGGGCCCTGGTCTAAAGTAGTGCACTACCCCTATGGGCCCTGGTCTAAAGTAGTGCACTACCCCTATGGTCCCTGGTCTAAAGTAGTGCACTACCCCTATGGGCCCTGGTCTAAAATAGTGCACTACCCCTATGGGCCCTGGTCTAAAGTAGTGCACTACCCCTATAGGCCCTGGTCTAAAGTAGTACACTATATAGAGAATAGGGTGCGAACACACGGATATTGGTGCAAGGGGGTGTTTTTAATGTTTTTATTTATTTTAACTCGACAGTTAAGAACAAATTCTTATTTACAATGACGGCCTACCCCCCGGCCAAACCAGGACGACGCTGGGCCAATTGTGTGCCATCCTATGGGACTCCCAATCACAGCCGGGTGTGATACAGCCTGGATTCGAACCAGGGACTGTAGTGACTCGTCTTGCACTGAGATGCAGTGCCTTAGAGCAGAGGATGAAGGTATATTTCACCGCCAGAGAACTTGTATAAGATGTCGTTGTGTTTTTATTTACAGCGAACAATGACAAGGTGACATTGCTGGGTTGAAATGAAACAGAGTGTGTCTAGGTATTGTTGATAACATCAGAGAGCATATCACGGTCCTAAAGGAGATCAGATCTGTGTGTGTGTGTGTGTGTGTGTGTGTGTGTGTGTGTGTGTGTGTGTGTGTGTGTGTGTGTGTGTGTGTGCGTGTAATAGGCGTGTGTGTGTGTGTGTGTGTGTGTGTGTGTGTGTTTGTGTGCGTGTGTGTGTGATAGGCGTGTGTGTGTGATAGGCGTGTGTGTGTGATAGGCGTGTGTGTGATAGGCGTGTGTGTGTGTGATAGGCGTGTGTGTGATAGGCGTGTGTGTGTGTGTGTGTGTGTGTGTGTGTGTGTGTGTGTGTGTGTGTGAGGTAAAATCTAAAACAGAGTCTCTCCCTTCCCTTGTCATCTCGTACTACATCAGGTGTGAAATGAACACCAAAAAAAATCCAGATGAGTTTTTTTCTCTCCAATCAATAAGCGCCCCGGGATTCTCTCAGGCTCATGCCTCTTTGCGTTGTCATGGTCACAGCTGACTGTTCATTATGGGTTGTTTATCAGTGTTCTTGTCTGGGTTCTAAAAAATGGACAGTGTTATTGTGGTAAATATCATGTCGCTCGGCTTTCTGAACTCCAACAACATGCCCCAGGGGTGTCTGAAATGGTACCTTACTCTACATGTACTGCTAAAGTAGAGCCTGTCCGTAACAGTGTCCTCCAATCAGGGGGCCCTGTCCGTAACGGTGTCCTCCAATCAGTGGGCCCTGTCCGTAACAGTGTCCTCCAATCAGTGGGCCCTGTCCGTAACGGTGTCCTCCAATCAGTGGGCCCTGTCCGTAACGGTGTCCTCCAATCAGTGGGCCCTGTCCGTAACAGTGTCCTCCAATCAGTGGGCCCTGTCCATAACGGTGTCCTCCATTCAGTGGGCCCTGTCCATAACGGTGTCCTCCAATCAGTGGGCCCTGTCCATAACGGTGTCCTCCAATCAGTGGGCCCTGTCCATAAAGGTGTCCTCCATTCAGTGTGCCCTGTCCGTAACGGTGTCCTCCAATCAGTGGGCCCTGTCCATAACGGTGTCCTCCAATCAGTGGGCCCTGTCCATAACGGTGTCCTCCAATCAGTGGGCCCTGTCCATAACGGTGTCCTCCAATCAGTGGGCCCTGTCCGTAACGGTGTCCTCCATTCAGGGGGCCCTGTCCATAACGGTGTCCTCCAATCAGTGGACCCTGTCCGTAACGGTGTCCTCCAATCAGTGGGCCCTGTCCATAACGGTGTCCTCCATTCAGTGGGCCCTGTCCATAACGGTGTCCTCCAATCAGTGGGCCCTGTCCATAACGGTGTCCTCCAATCAGTGGGCCCTGTCCATAACGGTGTCCTCCATTCAGTGGGCCCTGTCCATAACGGTGTCCTCCAATCAGTGGGCCCTGTCCATAACGGTGTCCTCCAATCAGTGGACCCTGTCCATAACGGTGTCCTCCATTCAGTAGACCCTGTCCATAACGGTGTCCTCCATTCAGTGGGCCCTGTCCATAACGGTGTCCTCCAATCAGTGGGCCTTGTCCATAACAGTGTCCTCCAATCAGTGGGCCCTGTCCATAACGGTGTCCCCAATCAGTGGGCCTTGTCCATAACGGTGTCCTCCATTCAGTGGGCCCTGTCCATAACGGTGTCCTCCAATCAGTGGACCCTGTCCATAACGGTGTCCTCCAATCAGTGGGCCCTGTCCATAACGGTGTCCTCCAATCAGTGGGCCCTGTCCATAACGGTGTCCTCCAATCAGTGGGCCCTGTCCATAACGGTGTCCTCCAATCAGTGGGCCCTGTCCATAACGGTGTCCTCCAATCAGTGGGCCCTGTCCATAGCGGTGTCCTCCAATCAGTGGAACCTGTCCATAACGGTGTCCTCCAATCAGTGGGCCCTGTCCATAACGGTGTCCTCCAATCAGTGGACCCTGTCCATAACGGTGTCCTCCAATCAGTGGGCCCTGTCCATAACGGTGTCCTCCATTCAGTGGGCCCTGTCCATAACGGTGTCCTCCTGCATTTTCATACGTTTGTTAGATCCAGTGAAGGCAATGTAAACAGGCCATACTGTAGGAGTTGGTAAGACAATGACCATACTGTAGGAGTTGGTAAGACAATGGCCATACTTTAGGAGTTGGTAAGACAATGCCCATACTGTAGGAGTTGGTAAGACAATGCCCATACTGTAGGAGTTGGTAAGACAATGACCATACTGTAGGAGTTGGTAAGACAATGACCATACTGTAGGAGTTGGTAAGACAATGACAATACTGTAGGAGTTGGTAAGACAATGACCATACTGTAGGAGTTGGTAAGACAATGGCCATACTGTAGGAGTTGGTAAGACAATGACCATACTGTAGGAGTTGGTAAGACAATGACCATACTGTAGGAGTTGGTAAGACAATGACCATACTGTAGGAGTTGGTAAGACAATGGCCATACTGTAGGAGTTGGTAAGACAATGGCCATACTGTAGGAGTTGGTAAGACAATGACCATACTGTAGGAGTTGGTAAGACAATGACCATACTGTAGGAGTTGGTAAGACAATGGCCATACTATAGGAGTTGGTAAGACAATGGCCATACTGTAGGAGTTGGTAAGACAATGACCATACTATAGGAGTTGGTAAGACAATGACCATACTGTAGGAGTTGGTAAGACAATGACCATACTGTAGGAGTTGGTAAGACAATGACCATACTGTAGGAGTTGGTAAGACAATGACCATACTGTAGGAGTTGGTAAGACAATGGCCATACTGTAGGAGTTGGTAAGACAATGACCATACTGTAGGAGTTGGTAAGACAATGACCATACTGTAGGAGTTGGTAAGACAATGACCATACTGTAGGAGTTGGTAAGACAATGACCATACTGTAGGAGTTGGTAAGACAATGACCATACTGTAGGAGTTGGTAAGACAATGACCATACTGTAGGAGTTGGTAAGACAATGACCATCTCCTTTCTCTCCATCTCTCTCTCTATCTGTCTATCCTTTCCCCTTTCTGTCTCTCGATCTCTCTTCTCTCTCTTTCTCCTCTCTCTTCTCTCTCTCTCTCTCCTTTCTCTTCTCTCTTTCCATCTCTCTCTCTCTTTCTCCTCTCTCTCTCCTTTCTCTTCTCTCTTTCCATCTCTCTCTCTCTCCTTTCTCCTCTCTCTTCCCTCTCTTTCTCCTCTCTCTTCTCTCTCTCTCTATCCTTTCTCCTCTCTCTATCTTTCTCCTCTATCTATCCTTTCTCTTCTCTCTCTCCATCTCTCCATCTCTCTATCCTTTCTCCTCTCCTCTATCTTTCTCCTCTCTTCTCTCTATATATCCTTTCTCCTCTCCTCTATCTTTCCATCTCTCTATCCTTTCTCCTCTCCTCTATCTTTCTCCTCTCTCTTCTCTCTATATATCCTTTGTCTTCTCTCTCTCCATCTCTCCATCTCTCTATCCTTTCTCTTCTCTCTCTCTATCCTTTCTCCTCTTTAACACTTCTCTGTCTGCTTCCACACGAAGGAGAGTCAGTTATCTTTCATTGAGTGAATGGTTTCAATAATGGTTTCAATAATGTGTAGTTATCTGAAATTGGCCCCTTGTCAGTCATTCGCTACAGGCTCTCCTGTAGAGTCCTGATTGAAATCATTCATTTCCTTTGTCCTTCAGTTCCAGAGTGTCTTCTTCCTTCACTGCCATCTCCTATAGAATGAAGCTGTGTTATCCGGCTGCTGGAATGGGCTGATAAACTGAAGGCCTCAGCCTTTTACCAACCATGTGTGCTACTTCATCCAGAGCGGTAATTTGTCTCTCTGGTCTCCTCTGAGACCCTTCTCCTGTAACTGTGCTGGTGAACCACGGAGGCCATATTGGATTCAATCATAACTATCTAAGCTATAGGGAACTCTGCATCACACTGCAAGGGTATGTAGAGGACGATCAGTGGTTTAAACTGACTAGAACTGTACAGCACAAACGGACGGACACACACTCTAGTCTAGACTCTGTAATATAAATCACTCCCTAGTCTAGACTCTGTAATATAAATCACTCCCTAGTCTAGACTCTGTAATATAAATCACTCCCTAGTCTAGACTCTGTAATATAAATCACTCTCTAGTCTAGACTCTGTAATATAAATCACTCCCTAGTCTAGACTCTGTAATATAAATCACTCCCTAGTTTATACTCTGTAATATAAATCACTCCCTAGTCTAGACTCTGTAATATAAATCACTCCCTAGACTAGACTCTGTAATATAAATCACTCCCTAGTCTAGACTCTGTAATATAAATCACTCCCTAGTCTAGACTCTGTAATATAAATCACTCCCTAGTCTAGACTCTGAAATAAAAATCACTCCCTAGTCTAGACTCTGTAATATAAATCACTCCCTAATCTAGACTCTGTAATATAAATCACTCCCTAGTTTATACTCTGTAATATAAATCACTCCCTAGTTTATACTCTGTAATATAAATCACTCCCTAGTCTAGACTCTGTAATATAAATCACTCCCTAGTCTAGACTCTGTAATATAAATCACTTCCTAGTCTAGACTCTGTAATAGAAATCACTCTCTAGTCTAGACTCTGTAATATAAATCACTCCCTAGTTTATACTCTGTAATATAAATCACTCTCTAGTCTAGACTCTGTAATATGAATCAGTGACGTACTGGGCTGTACGCATTACCCTCTGTAGCGCCGTACGGTCAGATGCCGAGCAGTTGCCGTACCAGGCGGTGATGCAACCGGTCAGGATTCTGTAGCACCCTATTCCCTATGTAGTGCACTACCTTTGACGAGGCCCATTAGGGTATAGGGTGCCATTTGGTCCTCTTCAGTTAGTGTTGTCAAGGTGTGTTTTACCACTGAACAACAAACAGCTGAAATATTTACATACGTCAATAAATCTCCCTTCCAGCTGTCCCCTGACCTGTGTCTGTCTCCTCCTTGTTTACAACGACACCTGTACACACTGCTTCCTTTATCCCTACCTGTCTCTTCTCCTCTGTTCTCATCCCTCCTTCATCACCTGTACACACTGCTTCCCTTATCCCTACCTGTCTCTTCTCCTCTGTTCTCATCCCTCCTTCATCACCTGTACACACTGCTTCCCTTATCTCTACCTGTCTCTTCTCCTCTGTCTCTCATCCCTCCTTCATCACCTGTACACACTGCTTCCTTTATTCCTACCTGTCTCTTCTCCTCTGTTCTCATCCCTCCTTCATCACCTGTACACACTGCTTCCCTTATCCCTACCTGTCTCTTCTCCTCTGTTCTCATCCCTCCTTCATCACCTGTACACACTGCTTCCCTTATCCCTACCTGTCTCTTCTCCTCTGTTCTCATCCTTCCTTCATCACCTGTACACACTGCTTCCCTTATCTCTACCTGTCTCTTCTCCTCTGTTCTCATCCCTCCTTCATCACCTGTACACACTGCTTCCCTTATCCCTACCTGTCTCTTCTCCTCTGTCTCTCATCCCTCCTTCATCACCTGTACACACTGCTTCCTTTATCCCTACCTGTCTCTTCTCCTCTGTTCTCATCCCTCCTTCATCACCTGTACACACTGCTTCCCTTATCTCTACCTGTCTCTTCTCCTCTGTTCTCATCCCTCCTTCATCACCTGTACACACTGCTTCCTTTATCCCTACCTGTCTCTTCTCCTCTGTTCTCATCCCTCCTTCATCACCTGTACACACTGCTTCCCTTATCCCTACCTGTCTCTTCTCCTCTGTTCTCATCCCTCCTTCATCACCTGTACACACTGCTTCCCTTATCCCTACCTGTCTCTTCTCCTCTGTTCTCATCCCTCCTTCATCACCTGTACACACTGCTTCCCTTATCTCTACCTGTCACTTCTCTGTTCTCATCCCTCCTTCATCACCTGTACACACTGCTTCCCTTATCCCCTACCTGTCTCTTCTCCTCTGTTCTCATCCCTCCTTCATCACCTGTACACACTGCTTCCCTTATCCCTACCTGTCTCTTCTCCTCTGTTCTCATCCCTCCTTCATCACCTGTACACACTGCTTCCCTTATCTCTACCTGTCTCTTCTCCTCTGTTCTCATCCCTCCTTCATCACCTGTACACACTGCTTCCCTTATCCCCTACCTGTCTCTTCTCCTCTGTTCTCATCCCTCCTTCATCACCTGTACACACTGCTTCCTTTATCCCTACCTGTCTCTTCTCCTCTGTTCTCATCCCTCCTTCATCACCTGTACACACTGCTTCCCTTATCCCTACCTGTCTCTTCTCCTCTGTTCTCATCCCTCCTTCATCACCTGTACACACTTCTTCCTTTATCCCTACCTGTCTCTTCTCCTCTGTTCTCATCCTCCTTCATCACCTGTACACACTGCTTCCTTTATCCCTACCTGTCTCTTCTCCTCTGTTCTCATCCCTCCTTTATCACCTGTACACACTGCTTCCCTTATCCCTACCTGTCTCTTCTCCTCTGTTCTCATCCCTCCTTCATCACCTGTACACACTGCTTCCCCTATCCCTACCTGTCTCTTCTCCTCTGTTCTCATCCCTCCTTCATCACCTGTACACACTGCTTCCCTTATCCCTACCTGTCTCTTCTCCTCTGTCTCTCATCCCTCCTTCATCACCTGTACACACTGCTTCCCTTATCCCCTACCTGTCTCTTCTCCTCTGTTCTCATCCCTCCTTCATCACCTGTACACACTGCTTCCCTTATCCCTACCTGTCTCTTCTCCTCTGTTCTCATCCCTCCTTCATCACCTGTACACACTGCTTCCCTTATCCCTACCTGTCTCTTCTCCTCTGTTCTCATCCCTCCTTCATCACCTGTACACACTGCTTCCGTTATCTCTACCTGTCTCTTCTCCTCTGTTCTCATCCCTCCTTCATCACCTGTACACACTGCTTCCCTTATCCCTACCTGTCTCTTCTCCTCTGTTCTCATCCCTCCTTCATCACCTGTACACACTGCTTCCCTTATCCCCTACCTGTCTCTTCTCCTCTGTTCTCATCCCTCCTTCATCACCTGTACACACTGCTTCCTTTATCCCTACCTGTCTCTTCTCCTCTGTTCTCATCCCTCCTTCATCTCCTGTACACACTGCTTCCCTTATCCCCTACCTGTCTCTTCTCCTCTGTTCTCATCCCTCCTTCATCACCTGTACACACTGCTTCCCTTATCCCCTACCTGTCTCTTCTCCTCTGTTCTCATCCCTCCTTCATCACCTGTACACACTGCTTCCCTTATCCCTACCTGTCTCTTCTCCTCTGTTCTCATTCCTCCTTCATCACCTGTACACACTGCTTCCCTTATCCCTACCTGTCTCTTCTCCTCTGTTCTCATCCCTCCTTCATCACCTGTACACACTGCTTCCCTTATCCCTACCTGTCTCTTCTCCTCTGTTCTCATCCCTCCTTCATCACCTGTACACACTGCTTCCTTTATCCCTACCTGTCTCTTCTCCTCTGTTCTCATCCCTCCTTCATCACCTGTACACACTGCTTCCCTTATCCCTACCTGTCTCTTCTCCTCTGTTCTCATCCCTCCTTCACCACTTGTTTCTTTGATATATTTTGATACATGTTCAGTCAACAGTTTATGCTAATATATACTAATCTATCCAATCAGTCAGCCATCTGTTATGCAGTGTGTGTGTGTGTGTGTGTGTGTGTGTGTGTGTGTGCAGCGTGTGTGTTTGTGTGTGTGTGTGTGTGTGTGCAGCGTGTCTGTCTGTCTGTCTGTGTGCGTGCGTGTGCGTGTGCGTGTGTGTGTGTGCGTGTGTGCAGCGTGTCTGTCTGTCTGTCTGTCTGTCTGTCTGTCTGTCTGTCTGTCTGTCTGTGTGCGTGCGTGCGTGCGTGCGTGCGTGTGTGTGTGTGTGCGCAGTCTCCTTAACGATCCAGCCCAGTGAACACATCATATGATATGTTTGACTAATTGAACAAACTAAAAGGATATTTCTGTGAGGGGGAATCAGATTAGCATATAGCACGTTGCTACAGTAGGATCAGATTAGCATATAGCACGTTGCTACAGTAGGATCAGATTAGCATATAGCACGTTGCTACAGTAGGATCAGATTAGCATATAGCACGTTGCTACAGTAGGATCAGATTAGCATATAGCACGTTGCTACAGTAGGATCAGATTAGCATATAGCACGTTGCTACAGTAGGATCAGATTAGCATATAGCACGTTGCTACAGTAGGATCAGATTAGCATATAGCACGTTGCTACAGTAGGTCTGACAACTGAAGTGTCCAGAGACTGTAGACCCAGTAGTCAGGACTCCAGTAACAGATCATTCAAGTGTCCAGAGACTGTAGACTCAGTAGTAGACCCAGACTGTAGACCCAGACTGTAGACCCAGACTGTAGACCCAGTCCAGAGACTGTAGACCCAAACCAGGCATTTTTAAGGGAAGTCAGGATCCCAGCTGACTAGAGGAGTCAAACCAAACATTACCAAAGGGTAGTCAGGACAGGTAGAACCTCTGCGTGTCCATGTTACAGCTGGAGCAGTGGAGCAGGCCAGCACCATCAGGTGTCCATGTTACAGCTGGAGCAGTGGAGCAGTGGAGCAGGCCAACACCATCAGGTGTCCATGTAACAGCTGGAGCAGTGGAGCAGGCCAACACCATCAGGTGTCCATGTAACAGCTGGAGCAGTGGAGCAGGCCAACACCATCAGGTGTCCATGTTTCAGCTGGAGCAGTGGAGCAGGTCAACACCATCAGGTGTCCATGTTACAGCTGGAGCAGTGGAGCAGGCCAACACCATCAGGTGTCCATGTTTCAGCTGGAGCAGTGGAGCAGGTCAACACCATCAGGTGTCCATGTTACAGCTGGAGCAGTGGAGCAGGCCAACACCATCAGGTGTCCATGTTTCAGCTGGAGCAGTGGAGCAGGTCAACACCATCAGGTGTCCATGTTACAGCTGGAGCAGTGGAGCAGGCCAACACCATCAGGTGTCCATGTTACAGCTGGAGCAGTGGAGCAGGCCAACACCATCAGGTGTCCATGTTACAGCTGGAGCAGTGGAGCAGGTCAACACCATCAGGGGTCCATGTTACAGCTGGAGCAGTGGAGCAGGCCAACACCATCAGGTGTCCATGTTACAGCTGGAGCAGTGGAGCAGTTCAACACCATCAGGTGTCCATGTTACAGCTGGAGCAGTGGAGCAGGCTAACACCATCAGGTGTCCATGTTACAGCTGGAGCAGTGGAGCAGGTCAACACCATCAGGGTAAAAGGAATTAGCTAAATACTTTTGACTCATCCACTTTTTAAAAGTTAGTGTATTTTCTCTGATGGTGGTCAAGCCATCACTCCTGATAGTAAAATGTTTACATTTTCAGCCATCTACAGACGCTGTTATGCAGTGTGATTTACAATTAGTGCATTCATCTTAAGATAGGTAGGTGAGACAACCACATATCACAGTCATAGTAAGTAAACTTAAATAAAGGTCTCAGGAAAGGTCACTTATCATGCTAGCAGAGTTCACAGACCCACCTCCGTTAAACAAGCATAAGGCTCACCGCCTCGGGAACCTCAGGAGAGAATATATCATTTTAAAGCCACGACTGCTTCACTCTTTTGGCCAGAGCTGCCCTTCATCACCTGAAAGTTGGAATTGGTTTTGAAGTGGAGCCAGCAGGGCGACTGGGACATGCTAAACTAGAGGGTCAATCATTGAGGATGTGCAGAGGAAGGTAGAGGTTGGATGAGAGTGCAGGTCGTTGAGGTTAAACGCCTTTGAATGTAAACATACTGTCAATCCCATGAATAGAAATATCTTCACCGTGATAACATGAGTGTTGAGGTAAAAATACATTTTGATGCAATTCCACTTGGAATGACAATCTTGTGAATGTGACTTATATAACGTATAACGTACATGATCATATGAACACCATCGTCCTGGTAACATGAGTGTTGATTTGGGACACTTTCTTATTGAATTCCTCCACTTAAATCATAGCGTATGCCACTGAGAGTGTGAAATATACATATACTTTACCAGTCAAAAGTTTAGTTTTTTTCTTTATTTGTATTATTATCTACATTGTAGAATAATAGTGAAGATATCAAAACTAGGAAATAACAGGTATGGAATCATGTAGTAACCACAGAAAGTGTCATCAAGGCAAAAGGGTAGCTACTTTGAAGAATCTCAAATATAAAATATATTTTGATTTGTTTAACACTTTTTTGGGGGGTTACTACATGATTCCATATGTGTTATTTCATAGTTTTGATGTCTTCACTATTATTCTACAATGTAGAAAATAGTAAAAATACAGAAAAACCCTGGAATGAGTAGGTGTGTCTAAACTTATGACTGGTACTGTACATACATTCACACACATACACAGTATCTCTTGGCTAGACGCCAGGAAGGATACAGCAGGCTACCTTCACACCATAACCAGCTACTCAAGGGCCCTCAGATGAAAGACTGACACTGTCTAATGCATGAAAATCAAACAAGCGGAGCCTTCCCCTCTTTCACCCCGCCATTCCTCTCCTCCTTCAAGCAATCAACCAAATGTCACCCTTCTGAAGTGTCTGAATATTAATTGAATTATCACGCTTCATAAACCTGTCTAGCCGTGTGTCTCTTCCTCGACACAAAGAGACAGGCCTCTTTTAAAAGCGAGCCATTATTCGCTGAACATTAAGTACTAGTAACTAGGCAACTAAAGGAGAGGGTCCACTGGGCACAGACATCAGTTCAACGTTGACTTTTAATTTACATTTGGTTTAGTTGTCAACTAACAAGAATGCAACGTGAAATGAACAACAACAACAAAACAATTCCCCATGTCATGTGATTTAGGTTAAACGATGAGTGAAAAAATAAGAAAATCTTTCGTTGATGTCTTTTAAAATCCAATCAGTTTTCCACGTTGATTCAACATCATCACATTGATTTGGGTTGAAATTACATGGAAACAAAAGCTGATTCAACTAGTGTTTGTCTAGTAGGGGCTGTGCACCTTATAGAGAGCATTCTCTGGGAGGGTGGAGGGAGACCTGGTTCATCTCTCTCTGGGAGGGTGGAGGGAGACCTGGTTCATCTCTCTCTGGGAGGGTGAAGGGAGACCTGGTTCATCTCTCTGGGAGGGTGGAGGGAGACCTGGTTCATCTCTCTCTGGGAGGGTGGAGGGAGACCTGGTTCATCTCTCTGGGAGGGTGGAGGGAGACCTGGTTCATCTCTCTCTGGGAGGATGGAGGGAGACCTGGTTCATCTCTCTCTGGGAGGGTGGAGGGAGACCTGGTTCATCTCTCTCTGGGAGGGTGGAGGGAGACCTGGTTCATCTCTCTCTGGGAGGGTGGAGGGAAGTCTGGTTCATCTCTCTCTGGGAGGGTGGAGGGAGACCTGGTTCATCTCTCTCTGGGAGGGTGGAGGGAGACCTGGTTCATCTCTCTCTGGGAGGGTGGAGGGAGACCTGGTTCATCTCTCTTTGGGAGGATGGAGGGAGACCTGGTTCATCTCTCTGGGAGGGTGGAGGGAGGTCTGGTTCATCTCTCTCTGGGAGGGTGGAGGGAGACCTGGTTCATCTCTCTCTGGGAGGATGGAGGGAGGTCTGGTTCATCTCTCTCTGGGAGGGTGGAGGGAGACCTGGTTCATCTCTCTCTGGGAGGGTGGAGGGAGACCTGGTTCATCTCTCTCTGGGAGGGTGGAGGGAAACCTGGTTCATCTCTCTCTGGGAGGGTGGAGGGAGACCTGGTTCATCTCTCTCTGGGAGGGTGGAGGGAGACCTGGTTCATCTCTCTGGGAAGGCAGAGGGAGGTCTGGTTCATCTCTCTCTGGGAGGGTGGAGGGAGGTCTGGTTCATCTCTCTCTGGGAGGGTGGAGGGAGACCTGGTTCATCTCTCTCTGGGAGGGTGGAGGGAGACCTGGTTCATCTCTCTCTGGGAGGGTGGAGGGAGGTCTGGTTCATCTCTCTCTGGGAGGGTGGAGGGAGACCTGGTTCATCTCTCTCTGGGAGGGTGAAGGGAGGTCTGGTTCATCTCTCTCTGGGAGGGTGGAGGGAGACCTGGTTCATCTCTCTGGGAGGGTGGAGGGAGACCTGGTTCATCTCTCTGGGAGGGTGGAGGGAGACCTGGTTCATCTCTCTGGGAGGGTAGAGGGAGACCTGGTTCATCTCTCTCTGGGAGGGTGGAGGGAGGTTATCTGAGATATTTAGTTTCTTCCTTCCTCGAAGTTTGAAGGATCAACATTTCTTACGTTGATTCTGCTCGTATCTTGAGATTGATAGTGATTGGACGTTTTTAAAGAACATCCAGATGAACTCGTTAAGAAGCTGAGATTTAAAGTCGTCTTATTTTTATAGAAATAGATCTTGCCGCCTCCTGAACAGCAGGAAGCAGATTGTACAGTCAACTTTCCTGACAGTTCTTGACTACGGTGACACCATTTACCAGAATGCAGCAGCCACTCATCTTAAATCTTTGGATGCAGTCTACCATAGCGCCATTTGTTTTATCACAGGTGACTGTTTTAATACTCATCACTACATCCTGTATCAAAAGGTTGTCTGATCCTCATTAAAGTCCAGTATATCCCTTCCTACTCATCTCTACATCCTGTATCAAAAGGTTGTCTGGTCCTCATTAAAGTCCAGTATATCACTTCCTACTCATCTCTACATCCTGTATCAAAAGGTTGTCTGATCCTCATTAAAGTCCAGTATATCACTTCCTACTCATCTCTACATCCTGTATCAAAAGGTTGTCTGGTCCTCATTAAAGTCCAGTATATCACTTCATTATTCTCGTTCTGTTTACATAGCTCTACTATACAAGCTTCTGACTTACCTAACTTGTTAAAGTATAAAAACATGAGATACTAAATACTTGTTATTGTGTCTTGTGTCTTGTAGTTTTTTGTCACGCCCTGATCTGTTTCACCTGTCTTTGTGATTGTCTCCAACCCACCTCCAGGTTCCTCCTATTTTCCCCGTTAGTCCCCAGTGTATTTATCCCTGTGTTTCCTGTATCTCTGTGTCAGTTCGTCTTGTTTTCCCCGTTAGTCCCCAGTGTATTTATCCCTGTGTTTCCTGTATCTCTGTGTCAGTTCGTCTTGTTTTGCCCATTAGTCCCCAGTGTATTTATCCCTGTGTTTCCTGTCTCTCTGTGTCAGTTCGTCTTGTTTTGCCCATTAGTCCCCAGTGTATTTATCCCTGTGTTTCCTGTATCTCTGTGTCAGTTCGTCTTGTTTTCCCCGTTAGTCCCCAGTGTATTTATCCCTGTGTTTCCTGTATCTCTGTGTCAGTTCGTCTTGTTTTGCCCATTAGTCCCCAGTGTATTTATCCCTGTGTTTCCTGTCTCTCTGTGTCAGTTCGTCTTGTTTTGCCCATTAGTCCCCAGTGTATTTATCCCTGTGTTTCCTGTATCTCTGTGTCAGTTCGTCTTGTTTTGCCCATTAGTCCTCAGTGTATTTATCCCTGTGTTTCCTGTATCTCTGTGTCAGTTCGTCTTGTTTTGCCCATTAGTCCCCAGTGTATTTATCCCTGTGTTTCCTGTATCTCTGTGTCAGTTCGTCTTGTTTTGCCCATTAGTCCCCAGTGTATTTATCCCTGTGTTTCCTGTCTCCCTGTGTCAGTTCGTCTTGTTTTGCCCATTAGTCCCCAGTGTATTTATCCCTGTGTTTCCTGTCTCTCTGTGTCAGTTCGTCTTGTTTTGCCCATTAGTCCTCAGTGTATTTATCCCTGTGTTTCCTGTCTCTCTGTGTCAGTTCGTCTTGTTTTGCCCATTAGTCCCCAGTGTATTTATCCCTGTGTTTCCTGTCTCTCTGTGTCAGTTCGTCTTGTTTTGCCCATTAGTCCTCAGTGTATTTATCCCTGTGTTTCCTGTCTCTCTGTGTCAGTTCGTCTTGTTTTGCCCATTAGTCCCCAGTGTATTTATCCCTGTGTTTCCTGTCTCTCTGTGTCAGTTCGTCTTGTTTTGCCCATTAGTCCTCAGTGTATTTATCCCTGTGTTTCCTGTCTCTCTGTGTCAGTTCGTCTTGTTTTGCCCATTAGTCCCCAGTGTATTTATCCCTGTGTTTCCTGTCTCTCTGTGTCAGTTCGTCTTGTTTTGCCCGTTAGTCCCCAGTGTATTTATCCCTGTGTTTCCTGTCTCTCTGTGTCAGTTCGTCTTGTTTTGTCAAGGTTAACCAGTCTTCCTCCTAGCTCCTATTTTTCCCCAGTCTCTGTTTTTTCCTAGCCCTCCTGGTTTTGACCCTTGCCTGTCCTGACGCCGAATCCGCCTGCCTGACCACTCTGCCTGTTCTGACCTCGAGCCTGCCTATCCCCTGGCACTGTTTGGACTCTGACCTGGTTCATGAACTCTCGCCTGTCCCCGAACCTGCCTTTTTGCCTTCCCCCTTTTGGTATAATAAATATCGGGGCTCAACCATCTGCCTCCTGTGTTTGCATTTGGGTCTGGCCTTGTGCCCTTTGTAGTTTTACCTTGTTTTTACGTTCTCATGGCACCATTGGAAATGAGACTCTGGTCTCAACTGGTCTCCCCTTAATTAAATCACAGTTAATAAAAACAAACGAGTTGAGAGAGACTCAGTTGTCACTTCTGATTAAATCGAGTCACTTTGTCCCGCAGAGGGCTGTCTGTGACACCCTCAGGTGTCAATCTAAAGAGAAGGAAGAGAGAGAGAGAGAGAGAGAGAGAGAGAGAGAGAGAGCGCGTGGAACAATTAACCGACGTATCAATCTGAAACAAATTTTAGAGAGACACTTCTTCTCTCCCGGTGGAACCGTTGAAGTGGAACACACTCACGATCCCACTCCCCACTCACCTCGTCTCACCTCACCTCGTCTCACCTCACCTCGTCTCACCTCGTCTCACCTCACCTCGTCTCACCTCGTCTCACCTCACCTCGTCTCACCTCGTCTCACCTCACCTCGTCTCACCTCGTCTCGCCTCACCTCGTCTCACCTCGTCTCGCCTCACCTCGTCTCACCTCGTCTCACCTCACCTCGTCTCACCTCGTCTCACCTCGTCTCACCTCACCTCGTCTCACCTCGCCTCACCTCACCTCGTCTCACCTCGCCTCGTCTCACCTCACCTCATCTCACCTCACCTCGTCTCACCTCACCTCACCTCGTCTCACCTCACCTCGTCTCACCTCACCTCGTCTCACCTCACCTCGCCTCACCTCGTCTCACCTCGTCTCACCTCACCTCGTCTCACCTCATCTCACCTCACCTCGTCTCACCTCGTCTCACCTCACCTCGTCTCACCTCACCTCGTCTCACCTCGTCTCACCTCACCTCGTCTCACCTCACCTAGTCTCACCTCACCTCGTCTCACCTCACCTCGTCTCACCTCGCATTCCTTACCTAAGAGGAGAGTGATGACAGAAATGTAATTTCTCTCTATGTATCTCTGTGGAGAAACATATGAAGCTGTTGAGGTGCGATTGCAGGATGAAAGGATGACATTAACTGGATTCACTCTGAGGATCCTCTCAGATAATGAACTCAAAAAGACTCCCAGATGTTTTGCATGGAATAATCTGCACTTATTTTACCCCACAGAATGTTGCATACGTGTAGTTCATTCTGATTAAAACACTATGGGACATCTGTAGTAACGGAAAAAAGTTTATACCCAAATGCGCTTCAGCCCAGTTTAAACATGAAAAGGGGAACCAGTTAAAGTGTCCTGGGGTTAAGGAAGGTTCTCTGGACATCTCTAGTAATCTCTACTTCATGGTAAATTGGAAACAGGGAGAGATACCGTCACGTCATCTACACAGATTAACAGTAATCTGACAGGGAGAGATATCGTCACGGCAACTACACATATAAACCGTAATCTGACAGGGAGAGATATCGTCACGGCAACTACACATATAAACCGTAATCTGACAGGGAGAGATATCGTCACGGCAACTACACATATAAACCGTAATCTGACAGGGAGAGATATCGTCACGGCAACTACACATATAAACCGTAATCTGACAGGGAGAGATACCATCACGTCATCTACACAGATTAACAGTAATCTGACAGGGAAAGATACCGTCACGTCATCTACACAGATTAACAGTAATCTGACAGGGAGAGAGGGATACCGTCACGTCATCTACACAGATTAACAGTAATCTGACAGGGAGAGATACCGTCACGTCATCTACACAGATTAACAGTAATCTGACAGGGATACCGTCACGTCATCTACACAGATTAACAGTAATCTGACAGGGAGAGATACCGTCACGTCATCTACACAGATTAACAGTAATCTGACAGGGATACAGTCACGTCATCTACACAGATTAACAGTAATCTGACAGGGAGAGATACCGTCACGTCATCTACACAGATTAACAGTAATCTGACAGGGATACCGTCACGTCATCTACACAGATTAACAGTAATCTGACAGGGATATTGTCACGTCATCTACACAGATTAACAGTAATCTGACAGGGATATTGTCACGTCATCTACACAGATTAACAGTAATCTGACAGGGAGAGATACCGTCACGTCATCTACACAGATTAAAAGTAATCTGACAGGGAGAGATACCGTCACGTCATCTACACAGATTAACAGTAATCTGACAGGGATACAGTCACGTCATCTACACAGATTAACAGTAATCTGACAGGGATATTGTCACGTCATCTACACAGATTAACAGTAATCTGACATGGAGAGATACCGTCACGTCATCTACACAGATTAACAGTAATCTGACAGGGATACCGTCACGTCATCTACACAGATTAACAGTAATCTGACAGGGAGAGATACCGTCACGTCATCTACACAGATTAACAGTAATCTGACAGGGATACCGTCACGTCATCTACACAGATTAACAGTAATCTGACAGGGATATTGTCACGTCATGTCACCTTGTCGTAATATACCAGCCCCCTCTACTGGTCACATGTAGACATGACAACCAGTTTCCACCTGAGGGTCTCCTAGTATTATAGTGGTCAGCTTTGTTGACGGACTTTAACCACACGAAGACCATTACTTGCGAAACGACCGAGGAATGAGAATAGACAGCTGAATCCAGTAATAAATGTTTGTGTCAGTTTGGAAACGACATATTGATTACCGTGGACATGAGGACTTCTGGGAAGGTGACGTTGTGCCAACCTGTCACTTAAGTTGTCAGTTGCTCCCCTGTGTTCCTATTCATCATTATAGCCACATATGTTCTCCAGATATTAGGAGTCTGTGATAGTCAACTCCCTCTATCTCTCAACCAAACACACTGACAGGGAGAGGGGCCGCTGTAGCAGTAAACACTTTCTCCCGAACCAGACACAGAGACTGGCCAGTCATACCAGACACTGATACACAGAGACTGGCCTGTCATACCAGGCTCTGATACACAGAGACTGGCCTGTCATACCAGACACTGATACACAGAGACTGGCCAGTCATACCAGACTCTGATACACAGAGACTGGCCTCTCATACCAGACTCTGATACACAGAGACTGGCCTCTCATACCAGACACAGTGAAACGGAGAAGACAGAGAGAGTGGCCTGGCAGAGCAGAGCAGACCAGTCTTCTCCATGGTGGATTGATCTGAGGAGAGGAGAGCTGCCTTCTCCATGGTGGATTGATCTGAGGAGAGGAGACCTGTCTTCTCCATGGTGGATTGATCTGAGCAGAGGAGAGCTGCCTTCTCCATGGTGGATTGATCTGAGGAGAGGAGAGCTGCCTTCTCCATGGTGGATTGATCTGAGGAGAGGAGAGCTGCCTTCTCCATGGTGGATTGATCTGAGGAGAGGAGAGCTGTCTTCTCCATGGTGGATTGATCTGAGGAGAGGAGACCTGTCTTCTCCATGGTGGATTGATCTGAGCAGAGGAGAGCTGTCTTCTCCTTGGTGGATTGATCTGAGGAGAGGAGAGCTGTCTTCTCCTTGGTGGATTGATCTGAGGAGAGGAGAGCTGTCTTCTCCTTGGTGGATTGATCTGAGGAGAGGAGACCTGCATTCTCCATGGTGGATTGATCTGAGGAGAGGAGAGCTGTCTTCTCCATGGTGGATTGATCTGAGGAGAGGAGAGCTGTCTTCTCCATGGTGGATTGATCTGAGGAGAGGAGACCTGCCTTCTCCGTGGTGGATTGATCTGAGGAGAGGAGACCTGCCTTCTCCATGGTGGATTGATCTGAGGAGAGGAGAGCTGTCTTCTCCAAGGTTGGATTGATCTGAGGAGAGGAGAGCTGCCTTCTCCTTGGTGGATTGATCTGAGGAGAGGAGACCTGTCTTCTCCGTGGTGGATTGATCTGAGGAGAGGAGACCTGTCTTCTCCATGGTGGATTGATCTGAGGAGAGGAGACCTGCCTTCTCCATGGTGGATTGATCTGAGGAGAGGAGACCTGCCTTCTCCATGGTGGATTGATCTGAGGAGAGGAGACCTGTCTTCTCCGTGGTGGATTGATCTGAGGAGAGGAGACCTGTCTTCTCCGTGGTGGATTGATCTGAGGAGAGGAGACCTGCCTTCTCCATGGTGGATTGATCTGAGGAGAGGAGAGGTCCCTTCTCCATGGTGGATTGATCTGAGGAGAGGAGAGCTGCCTTCTCCGTGGTGGATTGATCTGAGGAGAGGAGAGCTGCCTTCTCCGTGGTGGATTGATCTGAGGAGAGTAGACCTGTCTTCTCCTTGGTGGATTGATCTGAGGATAGAGTAACTGTCAGCTGGTTGGACAGGCCCCATCACATTATCCAGCACACATACCCTTCCCTCTCTGCCTCTGTGAGAAGGTCCGTACACAGTAGATGTTTTGGGAGGGATCGACATTGTACGGCTTGATTCTGACTTCAAACACATCTAGCTGTTTCAAAACTGAGGCTGTGGATTCTGTAACAAACGGATGTATTCTCTACAAACTGGGGCTGTGGATTCTGATGTATTCTCTACAAACTGGGGCTGTAGATTCTGATGTATTCTCTACAAACTGGGGCTGTAGATTCTGATGTATTCTCTACAAACTGGGGCTGTAGATTCTGATGTATTCTCTACAAACCGGGGCTGTACATTCTGATGTATTCTCTACAAACTGGGGCTGTAGATTCTGTAACAAACTGATGTATTCTCTACAAACTGGGGCTGTAGATTCTGATGTATTCTCTACAAACTGAGGTTGTAGATTCTGATGTATTCTCTACAAACTGGGGCTGTGGATTCTGATGTATTCTCTACAAACCGGGGCTGTAGATTCTGATGTATTCTCTACAAACTGGGGCTGTAGATTCTGATGTATTCTCTACAAACTGGGGCTGTAGATTCTGATGTATTCTCTACAAACTGGGGCTGTACATTCTGATGTATTCTCTACAAACTGGGGCTGTGGATTCTGATGTATTCTCTACAAACTGGGGCTGTGGATTCTGATGTATTCTCTACAAACTGGGGCTGTAGATTCTGATGTATTCTCTACAAACTGGGGCTGTAGATTCTGATGTATTCTCTACAAACTGGGGCTGTAGATTCTGATGTATTCTCTACAAACTGGGGCTGTAGATTCTGATGTATTCTCTACAAACTGGGGCTGTGGATTCTGATGTATTCTCTACAAACTGGGGCTGTAGATTCTGATGTATTCTCTACAAACTGGGGCTGTGGATTCTGATGTATTCTCTACAAACTGGGGCTGTAGATTCTGATGTATTCTCTACAAACCGGGGCTGTACATTCTGATGTATTCTCTACAAACTGGGGCTGTAGATTCTGTAACAAACTGATGTATTCTCTACAAACTGGGGCTGTAGATTCTGATGTATTCTCTACAAACTGAGGTTGTGGATTCTGATGTATTCTCTACAAACTGGGGCTGTAGATTCTGATGTATTCTCTACAAACTGGGGCTGTGGATTCTGATGTATTCTCTACAAACCGGGGCTGTGGATTCTGATGTATTCTCTACAAACTGGGGCTGTAGATTCTGATGTATTCTCTTTAAACTGGGGCTGTAGATTCTGATATATTCTCTACAAACTGGGGCTGTAGATTCTGATATATTCTCTACAAACTGGGGCTGTAGATTCTGATGTATTCTCTACAAACTGGGGCTGTAGATTCTGATATATTCTCTACAAACTGGGGCTGTAGATTCTGATGTATTCTCTACAAACCGGGGCTGTACATTCTGATGTATTCTCTACAAACCGGGGCTGTAGATTCTGATGTATTCTCTACAAACTGGGGCTGTGGATTCTGATGTATTCTCTACAAACCGGGGCTGTAGATTCTGATGTATTCTCTACAAACTGGGGCTGTAGATTCTGATGTATTCTCTACAAACTGGGGCTGTAGATTCTGATGTATTCTCTACAAACTGGGGCTGTGGATTCTGATGTATTCTCTACAAACCGGGGCTGTAGATTCTGATGTATTCTCTACAAACTGAGGCTGTAGATTTACTTGTATAAACTGCATGGGTTGTGACCGTGCTTTAAAGGGTGTGAACGCTGGCTATGACATAATGCTTAGCTCTGGCTCTGAACTGACCTCACTCTGTAACTCTTCATCTGTATAATACTGCTAATAATAACAACAATAATAATAATTTATTTCATTTGTGCTTTTCTCACAATCAAGGTGCTGAAGAAAATAATAAGAATAAAAGTAAAAAATAATTTAAAAAAACAATCCAATCTGAACAGCACAGTGTTTAGCTGTGGAGGACAGAGAGACTGCAGCCCTGACAGTGTCTGGAAGTGGGTCCCACAGCCCCAGAGCCGTACAACAGAAAGCCCTGTTACCCATCGGTTTTAGTCTGCTGTGGGTTCCACAACCCCAGAGCCGTACAACAGAAAGCCCTGTTAGCCATCGGTTTTAGTCTGCTGTGGGTTCCACAGCCCCAGAGCCATACAACAGAAAGCCCTGTTACCCATCGGTTTTAGTCTGCTGTGGGTTCCACAGCCCCAGAGCCATAAAACAGAAAGCCCTGTTACCCATTGTAAGTACTGAGTCAATGTGCAGGGTACCAGGTAGTAATGAGTGTGTGTGTGTGTGTGTGTGTGTGTGAGTGTGTGTGTGTGTGTGTGTGTGTGTGTGTGTGTGAGTGTGAGGGTAGAGTCTAGTGGGTGTGAGGGTAGAGTCTAGTGAGTGTGAGGGTAGAGTCTAGTGAGTGTGAGGGTAGAGTCTAGTGGGTGTGAGGGTAGAGTCTAGTGAGTGTGAGGGTAGAGCCTAGTGGGTGTGAGGGTAGAGTCTAGTGAGTGTGAGGGTAGAGTCTAGTGGGTGTGAGGGTAGAGTCTAGTGAGTGTGAGGGTAGAGCCTAGTGGGTGTGAGGGTAGAGTCTAGTGGGTGTGAGGGTAGAGTCTAGTGGGTGTGAGGGTAGAGTCTAGTGGGTGTGAGGGTAGAGTCTAGTGAGTGTGAGGGTAGAGTCTAGTGGGTGTGAGGGTAGAGTCTAGTGAGTGTGAGGGTAGAGCCTAGTGGGTGTGAGGGTAGAGTCTAGTGGGTGTGAGGGTAGAGTCTAGTGAGTGTGAGGGTAGAGCCTAGTGGGTGTGAGGGTAGAGTCTAGTGAGTGTGAGGGTAGAGTCTAGTGGGTGTGAGGGTAGAGTCTAGTGGGTGTGAGGGTAGAGTCTAGTGGGTGTGTGTGAGTGTGAGTGTGAGGGTAGAGTCTAGTGGGTGTGAGGGTAGAGTCTAGTGAGTGTGAGGGTAGAGTCTAGTGGGTGTGAGGGTAGAGTCTAGTGAGTGTGAGGGTAGAGTCTAGTGGGTGTGAGGGTAGAGTCTAGTGGGTGTGAGGGTAGAGCCTAGTGGGTGTGAGGGTAGAGCCTAGTGGGTGTGAGGGTAGAGCCTAGTGGGTGTGAGGGTAGAGTCTAGTGAGTGTGAGGGTAAAGTCTAGTGGGTGTGAGGGTATAGTCTAGTGGGTGTGAGGGTAGAGTCTAGTGGGTGTGAGGGTAGAGTCTAGTGGGTGTGAGGGTAGAGTCTAGTGGGTGTGAGGGTAGAGTCTAGTGGGTGTGAGGGTAGAGTCTAGTGGGTGTGAGGGTAGAGCCTAGTGGGTGTGAGGGTAGAGTCTAGTGAGTGTGAGGGTAGAGTCTAGTGGGTGTGAGGGTAGAGTCTAGTGGGTGTGAGGGTAGAGTCTAGTGGGTGTGAGGGTAGAGTCTAGTGGGTGTGAGGGTAGAGTCTAGTGGGTGTGAGGGTAGAGTCTAGTGGGTGTGAGGGTAGAGTCTAGTGGATGTGAGGGTAGAGTCTAGTGGGTGTGAGGGTAGAGTCTAGTGGGTGTGAGGGTAGAGTCTAGTGGGTGTGAGGGTAGAGTCTAGTGGGGTGTGAGGGTAGAGTCTAGTGGGTGTGAGGGTAGAGTCTAGTGGATGTGAGGGTAGAGTCTAGTGGGTGTGAGGGTAGAGTCTAGTGGGTGTGAGGGTAGAGTCTAGTGAGTGTGAGGGTAGAGTCTAGTGGGTGTGAGGGTAGAGTCTAGTGGGTGTGAGGGTAGAGTCTAGTGAGTGTGAGGGTAGAGTCTAGTGGGTGTGAGGGTAGAGTCTAGTGGGTGTGAGGGTAGAGTATAAAATATAATAAATAGTCCGGTAGTCATGTGATTAACTGTTCAGCAGTCTAATGGCTTGGGGGTAGAAGCTGTTCAGCAGTCTAATGGCTTGGGGGTAGAAGCTGTTCAGCAGTCTAATGGCTTGGGGGTAGAAGCTGTTCAGCAGTCTAATGGCTTGGGGGTAGAAGCTGTTCAGCAGTCTAATGGCTTGGGGGTAGAAGCTGTTCAGCAGTCTAATGGCTTGGGGGTAGAAGCTGTTCAGCAGTCTAATGGCTTGGGGGTAGAAGCTGTTCAGCAGTATAATGGCTTGGTGGTGGAAGCTGTTCAGCAGTCTAATGGCTTGGGGGTAGAAGCTGTTCAGCAGTCTAATGGCTTGGGGGTAGAAGCTGTTCAGCAGTCTAATGGCTTGGGGGTAGAAGCTGTTCAGCAGTCTAATGGCTTGGGGGTAGAAGCTGTTCAGCAGTCTAATGGCTTGGGGGTAGAAGCTGTTCAGCAGTCTAATGGCTTGGGGGTAGAAGCTGTTCAGCAGTCTAATGGCTTGGGGGTAGAAGCTGTTCAGCAGTCTAATGGCTTGGGGGTAGAAGCTGTTCAGCAGTCTAATGGCTTGGGGGTAGAAGCTGTTCAGCAGTCTAATGGCTTGGGGGTAGAAGCTGTTCAGCAGTCTAATGGCTTGGGGGTAGAAGCTGTTCAGCAGTCTAATGGCTTGGGGGTAGAAGCTGTTCAGCAGTCTAATGGCTTGGGGGTAGAAGCTGTTCAGCAGTCTAATGGCTTGGGGGTAGAAGCTGTTCAGCAGTCTAATGGCTTGGGGTAGAAGCTGTTCAGCAGTCTAATGGCTTGCGGGTAGAAGCTGTTCAGCAGTCTAATGGCTTGGGGGGAAGAAGCTGTTCAGCAGTCTAATGGCTTGGGGGTAGAAGCTGTTCAGCAGTCTAATGGCTTGGGGGTAGAAGCTGTTCAGCAGTCTAATGGCTTGGGGGTAGAAGCTGTTCAGCAGTCTAATGGCTTGGGGTAGAAGCTGTTCAGCAGTCTAATGGCTTGGGGGTAGAAGCTGTTCAGCAGTCTAATGGCTTTGGGGTAGAAGCTGTTCAGCAGTCTAATGGCTTGGGGGTAGAAGCTGTTCAGCAGTCTAATGGCTTGGGGGTAGAAGCTGTTCAGCAGTCTAATGGCTTGGGGGTAGAAGCTGTTCAGCAGTCTAATGGCTTGGGGGTAGAAGCTGTTCAGCAGTCTAATGGCTTGGGGTAGAAGCTGTTCAGCAGTCTAATGGCTTGGGGGTAGAAGCTGTTCAGCAGTCTAATGGCTTGGGGGTAGAAGCTGTTCAGCAGTCTAATGGCTTGGGGGTAGAAGCTGTTCAGCTGCCTTTTGGTCACAGACTTGGCACTCCGGTACCGCTTGTCTAGATGGACCTGGAGGACTGACGAGTGAGTGGTTCTGTATCTATCGATCTGTATGGTCCAGAACCCCGTCTGTTCTGTTCTCTATCTGTATAGTTCTGAACCCCCTCTGTTCTGTTCTCTGTTTGTATGGTTCTGAACCCCGTCTGTTCTGTTCTCTATCTGTATAGTTCTGAACCCCCTCTGTTCTCTATCTATCTGTATAGTTATGAACCCCCTCTGTTCTGTTCTCTATCTATCTGTATAGTTATGAACCCCCTCTGTTCTGTTCTGTGCTCTATCTGTATTGTTCTGAACCCCCCTTGTTCTGTTCTCTATCCGTATAGTTCTGAACCCCCTCTGTTCTGTTCTCTATCTATCTGTATAGTTCTAAACCCCCTCTGTTCTGTATCTATCTGTATAGTTCTGAACCCCCTCTGTTCTGTTTATCTATCTGTATAGTTCTGAACCCCCTCTGTTCTGTTCTCTATCTGTATAGTTCTGAACCCCCTCTGTTTTGTTCTCTATCTGTATGGTTCTGAACCCCCTCTGTTCTGTTCTCTATCTGTATAGTTCTGATTCCCCTCTGTTCTGTTCTCTATCTGTATGGTTCTGAACCCCCTCTGTGCTGTTCTCTATCTATCTGTATAGTTCTGAACCCCCTCTGTTCTGTTCTCTATCTGTATGGTTCTGAACACCCTCTGTTCTGTTCTCTGTCTATCTGTATGGTTCTGAACCCCCTCTGTTCTGTTGTCTGTCTATCTGTATGGTTCTGAACACCCTCTGTTCTGTTCTCTGTCTATCTGTATGGTTCTGAACCCCCTCTGTTCTGTTCTCTGTCTATCTGTATAGTTCTGAACCCCCTCTGTTCTGTTCTCTGTCTATCTGTATAGTTCTGAACCCCCTCTGTTCTGTTCTCTATCTGTATAGTTCTGAACCCCCTCTGTTCTGTTCTCTATCTATCTGTATGGTTCTGAACCCCCTCTGTCCTGTTCTCTATCTATCTGTATAGTTCTGAACCCCCTCTGTTCTGTTCTCTGTCTATCTGTATGGTTCTGAACACCCTCTGTTCTGTTCTCTGTCTATCTGTATGGTTCTGAACACCCTCTGTTCTGTTCTCTGTCTATCTGTATGGTTCTGAACCCCCTGTTCTGTTCTATATCTATCTGTATGGTTCTGAACCCCCTCTGTTCTGTTCTCTATCTGTATGGTTCTGAACCCCCTCTGTTCTGTATCTATCTGTATGGTTCTGAACCCCCTCTGTTCTGTTCTCTATCTGTATAGTTCTGAACCCCCTCTGTTCTATATCTATCTGTATGGTTCTGAACCCCCTCTGTTCTGTTCTCTATCTGTATGGTTCTGAACCCCCTCTGTTCTGTTCTCTATCTGTATGGTTCTGAACACCCTCTGTTCTGTTCTCTATCTGTATAGTTATGAACCCCCTCTGTTCTGTTCTCTGTCTGTATGGTTCTGAACCCCCTCTGTTCTGTTCTCTGTCTATCTGTATAGTTCTGAACCCCCTCTGTTCTGTTCTCTGTCTGTATGGTTCTGAACCCCCTCTGTTCTGTTCTCTGTCTATCTGTATAGTTCTGAACCCCCTCTGTTCTGTTCTCTATCTGTATGGTTCTGAACCCCCTCTGTTCTGTCCTCTATCTGTATAGTTCTGAACCCCCTCTGTTCTCTCTATCTATCTGTATGAGCGGTTATGGGAAGTAATTCATATCAGTCTTCAGGGTAACTGAGGGGTTTATGAAAGTTAAACAGATTGATTATGTGCATAATGTAATGTAGCACAGAGGATGAGGGTCCAGGGAGACGAGCAGACAGAGGAGAATGGGATGAATGGCAGCAGGCAGGAAGGCAGGCAGCTATCATCTGGACCACTAGACTGGGATCCCAGTGGCACCCTTTGCCTTTACAGTGCAGTTTTTCATAAGTATTTTGATAAGTATTTTGTCGCAACTACTTCTGAGGTATGTGTGTCAATAGGAGGCTGTGTTTTTTAAAAAATTATTATTGTAATTGCTTGTATTATTCTGTTTCATTTGTTCCAAGGGGGGAAGGGAAAGGCACCTTTGGAGTGTTTAGGCAAGAGCCCTGCGGGCATACATACAGTGAGGGGAAAAAAGTATTTGATCCCCTGCTGATTTTGTACGTTTGCCCACTGACAAAGAAATGATCAGTCAATAATTTTAAGGGTAGGTTTATTTGAACAGTGAGACAGAATAACAACAACAAAATCCTGAAAAGCGCATGTCAAAAATGTTAGAAATTGATTTGCATTTTAATGAGGGAAATAAGTATTTGACCCCTCTGCAAAACATGACTTAGTACTTGGTGGCAAATCCCTTGTTGGCAATCACAGAGGTCAGACGTTTCTTCTAGTTGGCCACCAGGTTTGCACACATCTCAGGAGGGATTTTGTCCCACTCCTCTTTGCAGATCTTCTCCAAGTCATTAAGGTTTCGAGGCTGACGTTTGGCAACTCGAACCTTCAGCTCCCTCCACAGATTTTCTATGGGATTAAGGTCTGGAGACTGGCTAGGCCACTCCAGGACCTTAATGTGCTTCTTCTTGAGCCACTCCTTTGTTGCCTTGGCCGTGTGTTTTGGGTCATTGTCATGCTGGAATACCCATCCACGACCCATTTTCAATGCCCTGGCTGAGGGAAGGAGGTTCTCACCCAAGATTTGACGGTACATGGCCCCGTCCATCGTCCCTTTGATGCGGTGAAGTTGTCCTGTCCCCTTAGCAAAAAAACACCCCCAAAGCATAATGTTTCCACCTCCATGTTTGACGGTGGTGATGGTGTTCTTGGGGTCATAGGCAGCATTCCTCCTCCTCCAAACACGGCGAGTTGAGTTGATGCCAAAGAGCTCCATTTTGGTTTCATCTGACCACAACACTTTCACCCAGTTGTCCTCTGAATCATTCAGATGTTCATTGGCAAACTTCAGACGGGCATGTAAATGTGCTTTCTTGAGCAGGGGGACCTTGCGGGCGCTGCAGGATTTCAGTCCTTCACGGCGTAGTGTGATACCAATTGTTTTTTTGGTGTCTATGGTCCCAGCTGCCTTGAGATCATTGACAAGATCCTCCCGTGTAGTTCTGGGCTGATTCCTCACCGTTCTCATGATCATTGCAACCCCACGAGGTGAGATCTTGCATGGAGCCCCAGGCCGAGGGAGATTGACAGTTCTTTTGTGTTTCTTCCATTTGCGAATAATCGCACCAACTGTTGTCACCTTCTCACCAAGCTGCTTGGCGATGGTCTTGTAGCCCATTCCAGCCTTGTGCAGGTCTACAATCTTGTCCCTGACATCCTTGGAGAGCACTTTGGTCTTGGCCATTGTGGATTGTTTGGAATCTGATTGATTGATTGCTTCTGTGGACAGGTAACAAACTGAGATTAGGAGCACTCCCTTTAAGAGTGTGCTCCTAATCTCAGCTCGTTACCTGTATAAAAGACACCTGGGAGCCAGAAATCTTTCTGATTGAGAGGGGGTCAAATACTTATTTCCCTCATTAAAATGCAAATCAATTTATAACATTTTTGACATGCGTTTTTCTGGATATTTTTGTTTCTCACTGTTCAAATAAACCTACCATTAAAATTATAGATTGATCATTTCTTTGTCAGTGGGCAAACGTACAAAATCATCAGGGGATCAAATACTTTTTCCCCTCACTGTATACCCGTAGCATGTACTCTGTCTATACACATTAGGTAAGACCTGGGCGGACCGTCCACTGTATTTTAGTTAGTGCGCCAGGTGGTGCTAGTTAGGTAAGTTGTGGGTAGGTAGGTAAGGTAGGAGAGGGGGATCTTTAACTTTAACTTTCTTTGATTCCGTCCAGCCCCTTTTCCCCACGTTACCTGTTATGGTAATATTCTCTCTCAGTCATCCGTACCTCCACCTACAGTCACATACCTCTATACCTCCACCTACAGTCCCGTACCTCTATACCTCCACCTACAGTCACATACCTCTATACCTCCACCTACAGTCACATACCTCTATACCTCCACCTACAGTCACATACCTCTATACCTCCACCTACAGTCACATACCTCTATACCTCCACCTACAGTCCCGTACCTCTATACCTCCACCTACAGTCCCATACCTCGATACCTCCACCTACAGTCCCGTACCTCTATACCTCCACCTACAGTCCCATACCTCTATACCTCCTCCTACAGTCACATACCTCTATACCTCCACCTACAGTCACATACCTCTATACCTCCACCTACAGTCACATACCTCTATACCTCCACCTACAGTCCCATACCTCTATACTTCACCTACAGTCCCATACCTCTATACCTCCACCTACAGTCCCATACCTCTATACCTCAACCTACAGTCCCATACCTCGATACCTCCACCTACAGTCCCATACCTCTATACCTCCACCTACAGTCACATACCTCTATACCTCCACCTACAGTCCCATACCTCGATACCTCCACCTACAGTCCCATACCTCTATACCTCCACCTACAGTCACATACCTCTATACCTCCACCTACAGTCACATACCTCTATACCTCCACCTACAGTCACATACCTCTATACCTCCACCTACAGTCCCGTACCTCTATACCTCCACCTACAGTCCCATACCTCGATACCTCCACCTACAGTCCCGTACCTCTATACCTCCACCTACAGTCCCATACCTCTATACCTCCTCCTACAGTCACATACCTCTATACCTCCACCTACAGTCACATACCTCTATACCTCCACCTACAGTCACATACCTCTATACCTCCACCTACAGTCCCATACCTCTATACCTCACCTACAGTCCCATACCTCTATACCTCCACCTACAGTCCCATACCTCTATACCTCAACCTACAGTCCCATACCTCGATACCTCCACCTACAGTCCCATACCTCTATACCTCCACCTACAGTCACATACCTCTATACCTCCACCTACAGTCCCATACCCTCGATACCTCCACCTACAGTCCCATACCTCTATACCTCCACCTACAGTCACATACCTCTATACCTCCACCTACAGTCACATACCTCTATACCTCCACCTACAGTGACATACCTCTATACCTCCACCTACAGTCCCGTACCTCTATACCTCCACCTACAGTCCCATACCTCTATACCTCCACCTACAGTCCCGTACCTCTATACCTCCACCTACAGTCACATACCTCTATACCTCCACCTACAGTCACATACCTCTATACCTCCACCTACAGTCCCATACCTCTATACCTCCACCTACAGTCCCGTACCTCTATACCTCCACCTACAGTCACATACCTCTATACCTCCACCTACAGTCACATACCTCTATACCTCCACCTACAGTCCCCTACCTCTATACCTCCACCTACAGTCACATACCTCTATCCCTCCACCTACAGTCCCGTACCTCGATACCTCCACCTACAGTCCCGTACCTCTATACCTCCACCTACAGTCCCATACCTCTATACCTCCACCTACAGTCACATATCTCTATACCTCCACCTACAGTCACATACCTCTATACCTCCACCTACAGTCCCATACCTCTATACCTCCACCTACAGTCCCATACCTCTATACCTCCACCTACAGTCCCGTACCTCGATACCTCCACCTACAGTCACATACCTCTATACCTCCACCTACAGTCCCATACCTCTATACCACCTACAGTCCCATACCTCTATACCTCCACCTACAGTCACATACCTCTATACCTCCACCTACAGTCACATACCTCTTTACCTCCACCTACAGTCCCATACCTCTATACCTCCACCTACAGTCACATACCTCTATACCTCCACCTACAGTCCCATACCTCTATACCTCCACCTACAGTCACATACCTCTATACCTCCACCTACAATCCCATACCTCCACCTACAGTCACATACCTCTATACCTCCACCTACAGTCCCATACCTCCACCTACAGTCCCATACCTCTATACCTCCACCTACAGTCCCATACCTCCACCTACAGTCCTATGCCTCTATACCTCCACCTACAGTCCCATACCTCTATACCTCCACCTACAGTCCCGTACCTCTATACCTCCACCTACAGTCACATACCTCTATACCTCCACCTACAGTCCCGTACCTCTATACCTCCACCTACAGTCCCGTACCTCTATACCTCCACCTACAGTCCCATACCTCGATACCTCCACCTACAGTCACATACCTCTATACCTCCACCTACAGTCCCATACCTCTATACCTCCACCTACAGTCCCATACCTCTATACCTCCACCTACAGTCCCGTACCTCTATACCTCCAGTCCCATACCTCGATACCTCCACCTACAGTCCCGTACCTCTATACCTCCACCTACAGTCCCATACCTCTATACCTCCACCTACAGTCCCATACCTCTATACCTCCACCTACAGTCACATACCTCTATACCTCCACCTACAGTCCCATACCTCTATACCTCCACCTACAGTCACATACCTCTATACCTCTACCTACAGTCCCATACCTCTATCACTCCACCGACAGTCACATACCTCTATACCTCCACCTACAGTCACATACCTCTATACCTCCACCTACAGTCACATACCTCTATACCTCCACCTACAGTCCCATACCTCTATACCTCCACCTACACTCCCATACCTCTATACCTCCACCTACAGTCACATACCTCAGAGACCTAGCAGCAGTGGCGTAAACCAAGAACTATGGTATGTTTTAATAGCTATACCACATATCAACATCATTTGGTTATAGTCTCAACATAGTGCTAATAAATGATTTAATGAAAGCTTAAATCGTCTCATGATTAGATTTAGAACAGTGCCCCCTTGTACTGTCTTTTTACAGGGTCTGAAACCTGGGCCCATAGACAAAATGGCCGTCGCCAAAAAGCACATGGCAGAAGGAGGGATTAGGTGAGTATTCCCTAATAGCCAGTATAGTAGGTAGTAGCTGGTCAAGTCTTATCACACTTTAATTATATTAAATTATTTAATTACCAGGTGGTTTCAAGTACATTGTTTAGATTGGCTAACCACAGCGGCTGCTTTGCTTAGCAGAAGTACACACTACAGCCACCCTTCTGTCACGCCCTGGCGATAATCAGCTGCCTCCAATTGGGAACCATACTCACACACCAACATAGAAATATAATACTGGAACATCCCAAGGGTTCTCTATGGTGCAGTAGGTCAGAGCGTGACTAAGGGGTGTTCTAGTATTATAGTTCTATGTTGGTGTGGTTCCCAATTGGAGGCAGCTGATTATCATTGCCTCTAATTGGGGATCATACTTAATGGGGTCCTTTTCCCACCTGGGTCTGTGGGATATTGTTTTTGTTTTCAGTTAGTGCCTTGGTGCGTTCTGTACTGGACGTTTGTTGATTCTTTGTTGTTTTTTTAAAAGTTTCACTTTGTAATAAAGTATGTGGAACTCTACGCACGCTGTGCCTTGATCCGCTCCTTTCGACGAGCTTGACAGAATATCCCACCACGCAAGCACCAAGCAGCGTGCCTGGGAGATACAGGAGAGTTGGACATGGGAGGAAATCCTAGGAGGATGCGAGACCCTTCCTTGGAGGGAATCGCTAAGGAATATAGGAGGACAGCGACGACACCGGGGTCCGCGGCCACAGAAACCCCAAGATTGTTTTTGGGTGGGGGCCGTTGTCGGTCAAGCCGAGGAGAGAGCCAGAGACAGCTGGTGAGGTGATGGAGCTGTTGGAGGGAGAACGGAGAGAAATGTTAGTTAGGTGTATTCTGCACCACATTCGCCCTGAAAAGCGTGTCATCAGTCCGGTGCCACCTGTGCCGGCTCCATGCACCAGGCCTCCAGTGCGTGTGTACAGTCCGCAGTCTCCAGCGACGGTCTACAGCCTGGAACCTCCAGCGACGGTTCACAGTCCAGAGCTTCCAGCGACGGTCCACAGTCCGGAGAGACTCCAGCGACAGTTCACAGTCCAGAGCTTCCAGCGACGGTTCACAGTCCAGAGCCTCCAGCGACGGTTCACGGTCCGGAGCCTCCAGTGACGGTCAACGGTCCGGAGCCTCCAGTGACGGTCAACGGTCCGGAGCCTCCAGTGACGGTCAACGGCCCAGAGCTTCCAGTGATGATCAACGGCCCGGAGCCTCCAGTGACGTTGCCTCTAATTGGGGATCATACTTAATGTGGTCTTTTTCCCACCTGCGTTTGTGGGATATTGTTCTGTTTTCAGTTAGTGCCTTGGTGCATTCTGTACTGGACGTTTGTTGATTCTTTGTTGTTTTTGTTACTTTATTACAAAGTGAAACTTATGTGGAACTCTACACACGCTGTGCCTTGGTCCGCTCCTTTCGACGAACGTGACATCTTCTTGGACCTGTCAGTTCTCCAGATAGAAGAGAGAGGCATACAAGAACTTTGGCCCTGTATCCAAGCCATTGATCTGCAGCATGGGGATGTTTGCTTCAAAAGTTTTTAGTTGACTCCCCTCTTTGGTAAAGGTACAGGTGGGGAGCCTCCTGTCTTACCAGCAGCCTCCAATCACAACGAGACACATTGTTCACTATAAGGAGACACCACTATTCCCTTCACTGCCCCTGGATGGTTACAGGCTGGAGAGCAACTTTCAAGGCTGCACATTTGTGCTCAGTGAAGAAGTCCAGCTTCACATAGTCTCTTCACGTGAGAGAAGACATAGAGACCCAGTGGTGTTTTCACCAATTAGAGAGAAGGGTGACTGGTATTACTTATATATATGTGTACATGCACAAGTTCTTAGGCAGGAAAGACTTAACTACGGACAGGCTCCTTTTATCTTTCAATTCATGAACGAGAAACAAATCCACATCTGTCTGTGCAATTCATTTAATAAATCATTTAAAATAATGAAGTTACATATTTTTCTGTTCTCTTGCCACTGAAAATAAAAACACTTTACAACATATTGTGTTTGGAGTATAAAGCTGTGGTGTTTAATTATCAATAAACGGACTACAGGGTGTTAGACAATGTGGATGATCAAAGCAGCAACAACAACAACAACGAAAAAAGGAAAGATGCATTGCAGTAGTAGCTCATTGCTCATTGGCCCATGTCTTCCCAAGAGGCAAACACTGGTTGTTTTGTGTGAGAAGGCAAGCCACAGCCCAGACGCAGTGACATGAGGATGTCTAGGACGTGGTAGTTCCACAGCCCAGTGACATGAGGATGTCTAGGACGTGGTAGTTCCACAGCCCAGTGACATGAGGACGTCTAGGACGTGGTAGTTCCACAGCCCAGTGACATGAGGATGTCTAGGACGTGGTAGTTCCACAGCCCAGACGCAGTGACATGAGGACGTCTAGGACGTGGTAGTTCCACAGCCCAGTGACATGAGGATGTCTAGGACGTGGTAGTTCCACAGCCCAGTGACATGAGGATGTCTAGGACGTGGTAGTTCCACAGCCCAGACGCAGTGACATGAGGGAATGTCTAGGACGTGGTGTTCCACAGCCCAGTGACATGAGGATGGTCTAGGACGTGGTAGTTTCCACAGCCCAGTGACATGAGGAGACCGTCTAGGGACGTGGTAGTTCCATCAGCCCAGTGACATGAGGATGTCTAGGACGTGGTAGTGCCGACAGCCCCATGGACTCTAGGCGTGGTTCCCCCAGTGAGCATGAGGATGTCTTAGGACGTGGTAGTTCCACGCCCAGACGCAGTGACATGAGGGACTGTCTAGACGTGGTAGTTCCACAGCCCAGTGACATGAGGATGTCTAGGACGTGGGTAGTTCCACAGCCCATGACATGAGGATGTCTAGGACGGGGTAGTTCCACAGCCAGTGACATGAGGACGTCTAGGACGTGGTAGTTTCCACAGCCCAGTGACATGAGGATGTCTAGGACGTGGTAGTTCCACAGCCCAGTGCCATGAGGATGTCTAGGACGTGGTAGTTCCACAGCCCAGTGACATGAGGACGTCTAGGACGTGGTAGTTCCACAGCCCAGACGCAGTGACATGAGGATGTCTAGGACGTGGTAGTTCCACAGCCCAGTGACATGAGGATGTCTAGGACGTGGTAGTTCCACAGCCCAGTGACATGAGGATGTCTAGGACGTGGTAGTTCCACAGCCCAGGGACATGAGGATGTCTAGGACGTGGTAGTTCCACAGCCCAGACGCAGTGACATGAGGATGTCTAGGACGTGGTAGTTCCACAGCCCAGTGACATGAGGATGTCTAGGACGTGGTAGTTCCACAGCCCAGTGACATGAGGACGTCTAGGACGTGGTAGTTCCACAGCCCAGACGCAGTGACATGAGGACGTCTAGGACGTGGTAGTTCCACAGCCCAGTGACATGAGGATGTCTAGGACGTGGTAGTTCCACAGCCCAGTGACATGAGGATGTCTAGGACGTGGTAGTTCCACAGCACAGACGCAGTGACATGAGGATGTCTAGGACGTGGTAGTTCCACAGCCCAGTGACATGAGGACGTCTAGGACGTGGTAGTTCCACAGCCCAGTGACATGAGGATGTCTAGGACGTGGTAGTTCCACAGCCCAGTGACATGAGGACGTCTAGGACGTGGTAGTTCCACAGCCCAGACGCAGTGACATGAGGACGTCTAGGACGTGGTAGTTCCACAGCCCAGTGACATGAGGATGTCTAGGACGTGGTAGTTCCACAGCCCAGACGCAGTGACATGAGGACGTCTAGGACGTGGTAGTTACTCTGCTGGAATAGCAAAGGGACTACTCCCTCCTTCAGACGTCGAAGCCCACGAGAAGGTTCATTCAATCAAATGTATTTATAAAGCCCTTCCTTACATCAGCTGATATCTCAAAGTGCTGTACAGAAACCCAGCCTAAAACCCCAAACAGCAAGTAATGCAGGTGTAGAAGCACGGTGGCTATGAAAAACTCCCTAGAAAGGCCAGAACCTAGGAAGAAACCTAGAGAGGAACCAGGCTATGAGGGGTGGCCAGTCCTCTTCTGGCTGTGCCGGGTGGAGATTATAACAGAACAATGAAATCGTATTAATTTCCTAACTTTCATATAAAGATGCCGCACCAACTAATAACGTTAACGTCGTTAGCACTAACGTTAGCTAGGTACTGGTAGCTAACATTTTCTAGCTAAAAAAGACAAAAAACAGAACACAATAATCAAATTACAAAAATCACGAACTGAACGGATAAACAGAATTTTCAACAATAATGATAAAAAACCCGCTATAGAAATACGATTATATGAATACACTGAGGTAATGATAAAACGAGCGACTTCGAGGCTAGCTATAATCAGGCTGACAGGATGTGACAGGGACAGGAAGCTATGTATCGGGCAGGAAGTTGAGCGGAAGTGGGCGTTGCTACGTTGTGCAAAAGGACCATTGAGCCCGTTCTGTAAATCAGCTGGTATGTGTCTTGAGAGCAGTGTGTTATTGAGCCCGCTCTGTAAATCAGCTGGTATGAGTCTTGAGAGCAGTGTGTTATTGAGCCTGCTCTGTAAATCAGCTGGTATGTGTCTTGAGAGCAGTGTGTTATTGATCTGCTCTGTAAATCAGCTGGTATGTGTCTTGAGAGCAGTGTGTTACTGAGCCCTCTGTCTCCTCTCCTCTCTCTTGGCAGTGGCACCTGACTGATCCTGTCTAGAGTCGAACAGCACAAACCACTCCAGTGATTCAGCCTAGTGTTGTAGGACAACACTTCCAGCTGCTCTCCAAGGCTGTTCTTTTCGGTGTGTTTCTGATCCACGTGTCAAAGCCACGGAGAAAGAAACATTAAAGGGTCTGAAATCTCTCTCCGGATAGACAGTTTGCTGTTTTACAGAACCAAAGTGGTCATGTCCAGGCAGCTCCATCCACAGTCAGGCAGCTCCGTCCACTGTCAGGCAGCTCCATCCACAGTCAGGCAGCTCCATCCACAGTCAGGCAGCTCCATCCACAGTCAGGCAGCTCCATCCACAGTCAGGCAGCTCCGTCCACTGTCAGACAGCTCCATCCACAGTCAGGCAGCTCCGTCCACAGTCAGACAGCTCCATCCACAGTCAGACAGCTCCATCCACTGTCAGGCAGCTCCATCCACTGTCAGGCAGCTCCATCCACTGTCAGGCAGCTCCATCCACTGTCAGGCAGCTCCATCCACAGTCAGGCAGCTCTGTCCACAGTCAGACAGCTCCGTCCACTGTCAGACAGCTCCATCCACTGTCAGGCAGCTCCATCCACTGTCAGGCAGCTCCATCCACTGTCAGGCAGCTCCATCCACAGTCAGGCAGCTCCGTCCACAGTCAGACAGCTCCGTCCACTGTCAGACAGATTGAAATGGAGACATGTTCCTCTCCCTGCAGTCAGTGAATCTATTCCCCATAGTTTGGTCATCACATCACCAGATGACGGCTTGTCTCTAACAGACTCCCTGACAGAACAGAGACAGACCTGATATTTATTTTCTGTAGCGTATACACACTGTTTCCTGAATAGTAATGTTTCTGGATGAGACTGCTGATACTGTAACTGAGCTAGTTGACACATGAACAGTTTA
>NW_021822178.1:902693-1046739 GCF_901001165.1 Salmo trutta | reverse complement strand
CTCTTTCAGACTGTTGTAAAAGCATTCCAGTAAAGCTGGTTGAGAGAATGCCAAGAGTGTGCAGAGCTGTCATCAGACAATGGCTATTTGAAGAATCTCAAATATTACAATAATTTTGATTTGCTTACCACTTTTTTGGTTACTACATGACTCCATATGTGTTTTTCATAGTTTTGATGTCTTCACTGTTATTGTACAATGTAGAAAATATAAAATTAAGAAAAACCCTTGAATGAGTAGATGTTCTAAAACTTTTAACCCGCTAGTGTTTTTTTATATATTTTTATACTTCAAGGGTCTTAAACAATTCCACATAGCTTATTTACCTTCATTTAACTTGGCAAGTCAGTTAAGAACAAGTTCTTATTTCAATGATGGCCTAGGAACAGTGGGTTAACTGCCTTGTTCAGGGCAGAACCAGATTTTTACCTTGTCAGCTCGGGGATTCGATCCAGCAACCTTTCAGTTACAGGCCCAACACTCTTAGTAGAACTCCCGAGTGGCGCAGCGGTCTAAGGCACGCATCTCAGTGCTAGGGGCGTCACTACAGACCCTGGTTCAATTCCAGCTGTATCACAACCGGCCATGATTGGGAGTCCCATAGGGCGACGCACAATTGGCCCAGCGTTGTCCGGGTTAGGGTTTGGCTGTGGTAGGCCGTCATCATAAACAACAGTTTGTTCTTAACTGACTTAGTTAAATTAAGGTTAAATAAAATAAAAACCGTTTGAATCCCGTCCCAAACGGCAGCCCTACAAGAAAAGTGCTACCTACCAAGGTAGGAGTCTTTGGAGCAGGTAGACGGCAGTCTTTGGAGGCAGGTAGACGGCAGTCTTTGGAGGCAGGTAGACGGCAGTCTTTGGAGGCAGGTAGACGGCAGTCTTTGGAGGCTAGACGGCAGCCTTTGGAGGCTGGGAGACAGCAGGCTTTGGAGGCAGGTAGACAGTGGGACAGCAGGCTTTGGAGGCAGGTAGACAGTGGGACAGCTGCCTTTGGAAGCAGGTAGACAGCAGCCTTTGGAAGCAGGTAGACAGCTGCCATTGGAAGCAGGTAGACAGCAGCCTTTGGAAGCAGGTAGACAGCTGCCTTTGGAGGCAGGTAGACAGCTGCCTTTGGAAACATGTAGGCAGCAGCCTTTTGAGGCAGGTAAACAGTGGGACAGCAGCCTTTGGAGGCAGGTAGACAGCAGCCTTTAGAGCCATGTAGGCAGCTGCCTTTGGAGGCAGGGAGACAACAGTCTTTAGAGGCAGGTAGACAGCAGGTAGACAGCAGCCTTTGGAGGCAGGTAGACAGCTGCCTTTGGAGGCAGGTAGACAGCAGCCTTTGGAGGCAGGTAGACAGCTGCCTTTGGAGGCAGGTAGACAGCTGCCTTTGGAGGCAGGTAGACAGCTGCCTTTGGAGGCAGGTAGACAGCTGTCTTTGGAGGCAGGTAGACAGCTGTCTTTGGAGGCAGGTAGGCAGCAGTCTTTGGAGACAGGTAGACAACAGTCTTGGAGGCAGGTAGACAGCAGCCTTTGGAGGCAGGTAGACAGCTGCCTTTGGAGGCAGGTAGACAGCTGCCTTTGGAGGCAGGTAGACAGCTGCCTTTGGAAGCAGGTAGACAGCAGCCTTTGGAAGCAGGTAGACAGCTGCCATTGGAAGCAGGTAGACAGCAGCCTTTGGAGGCAGGTAGACAGCTGCCTTTGGAGGCAGGTAGACAGCTGCCTTTGGAGGCAGGTAGACAGCTGCCTGGAAGCAGGTAGACAACAGTCTTTGGAGGCAGGAAGACAACATCCCTTGGATTGGTTAATAATAATAGTGTGCTTCTCCAACATTAGTTTCCATTCATTAGTTTCCAAAACTATTGCCCAGCAATGGGAGCGAACTCGTGATGCTTGGAGACTGCGCTACGGCAGTTCACAATGCTCTAGCAAGCCATGAGAATACTTGATGATACTAGTGTCGTGTCTTTACTATGCCGGATTAAGTGATATGACATGCTATTCTATAAAATCATTTCTCTGTAATTAACATTACCTGATTGAACTAATCATGTCAATGTAAATAACTAGAAAGTCGGGGGCACCACGAAAGAATGTTTATAGAGCTGTTATCTTCCGAATAAACTCACCTGGTAATCTTTTACATCAGTAGCAGTCAATTATTAATCGTCACCTTATTCAGTCTCATCTGAAAGTTGTAAATTCTTGGTTTTATCTTCACGAACCCTGGCTAACAAGTTGAATCAGCAATACAGAATTTGGTTTAATTATTTTTTACTAAATACCTAAACAATCACACAGAATTACACATACACAGGATGGGTCATACATTGATTAAGAATGATGTCATAAAGGAAAACGTCCCTAGTGGACGGAACCGATATGACGGCTGGTTACACAAAGACAGGGGGGTTGGGTATTGAATGAAAGCGCTGGAAGACTGAGGAACCAAGGAATTTGGTCTCTGATCGGACCTTGTAAAGCTACTCTATCGTAAATTCAGAATCTTATGCATTCTAAATAACCGCCCATTTGGAAAAGGAAAATGCAAGAAATATTTACTCTTAGCTGTGCTTCAGTAGGTTGGTCGGTGATGGAAGGCCGTGTTGCCCAACAGAGATCTTCCGGTCCTCTGAAGAATGTCTGGTAGAACGGATACGTTGTAGTAACGTCGTGTGCTTGGTAGAAGAGATACTTGGTCCGTCCTCTCCCTAGCCCACGTTTACAGCTGCTGCTGCTCACTCAACGGCTAGGAGGTATCACTTCTTTAGTGAATAAGAGTTCAAAGGTCATACCAAGTTGCCGTACTTGAAGCTCACGCTGAAGTTGGCTTAGTTCTGTAGTTTGATAGGAGCCTTTTTAACGTCTGGACCGTCGTCCTCGGGAACACAAATGTTACATTTTCATAAAGGGCTTATGTAGTAGGGAGAGAAGGGCACGTTTCATAGTTCACAACCAATGTCTGTTCACATGGGCGGGGCCACCGAGTTGAACATAGTTCACTTATGAAAACCCAATTCTCTCATTTAGAAGCTAAAATGACATTTCATCTGTTCACAGTTTCATATTTAAACATTTTAAATTGCACAACAATTCCATGTGAATCTGATAACTAGAATGTGTCGACTTTCCCAGATACAGTTTGTGTCGTCCTGTCATCAGTCATAACGTCTCAGACGACAACTGATCTGACATCATATTCATTAAGTGCCAACACATATTTTCAACTGGTTGGATTACAGAAACATGCTTCTGTTCACCACCCTTTTGATGTTACCAGACTCTCTCTATGTTAACAAAGGGCTTTCCAAGAGACACTCTGTAGAGTAGAGAGAGGAAAGGGGAAAGGTATTTATGGGGGTCATAAACCTCGCCAACAGGCCAATGTCATGACATTAGGCTCGCCCAAACCATAGCCCCCTAGGTAACGCTACTGTATCGTCTACAAACACATCTTACCGGTGGCTCCCTGGCGGACATTCTAAATATTCATTATATTTATTCAAATCCTCCTGCTGCGGGATTATTTTCCCCCCTTGCGACAAAATGGGTCATATTATGATCCGACATCTGTAGCATGTGTCCAGGCCTGTGTGTCAGACTCGATCTGGCCTCAGAGTGGATGTGAGTTGAAGTGGAGGCCCTCGGAGTGCTTTAAGTCTGTAGTCTGGAAACCTGTATTCATACTGTACAACATCTCAGAGTGGATGATCTAGAATCAGTCTATCTGTTTAGATCATAATGAATCAGATTATATGGACCAGGGGGGGGCTGACCTGATCCTAGATCAGCCTCTCTTACAGTCAGATGCTTGATGAGTACGGGTCCATCCTGACATCTGCAGAGCTCATTCTCCTCTGTCCCCCCCCCCCCCCACCCCCAGGACTTTCATTATCGATGCTGCGTTACATTATAAACCCTAATGAATTATCTCACCACAGGGAACCCTTGGGACCCACCGTCCAGGGAGATCAGCACAGTACTAGGCCTCACCACAGGGAACCCTTGGGACCCACCGTCCAGGGAGATCAGCACAGTACTAGGCCTCACCACAGGGAACCCTTGGGACCCACCGTCCAGGGAGATCAGCACAGTACTAGGCCTCACCACAGGGAACCCTTGGGACCCACCGTCCAGGGAGATCAGCACAGTACTAGGCCTCACCACAGGGAACCCTTGGGACCCACCGTCCAGGGAGATCAGCACAGTACTAGGCCTCACCACAGGGAACCCTTGGGATCCACCGTCCAGGGAGATCAGCACAGTACTAGGCCTCACCACAGGGAACCCTTGGGACCCACCGTCCAGGGAGATCAGCACAGTACTAGGCCTCACCACAGGGAACCCTTGGGATCCACCGTCCAGGGAGATCAGCACAGTACTAGGCCTCACCACAGGGAACCCTTGGGACCCACCGTCCAGGGAGATCAGCACAGTACTAGGCCTCACCACAGGGAACCCTTGGGATCCACCGTCCAGGGAGATCAGCACAGTACTAGGCCTCACCACAGGGAACCCTTGGGACCCACCGTCCAGGGAGATCAGCACAGTACTAGGCCTCACCACAGGGAACCCTTGGGATCCACCGTCCAGGGAGATCAGCACAGTACTAGGCCTCACCACAGGGAACCCTTGGGACCCACCGTCCAGGGAGATCAGCACAGTACTAGGCCTCACCACAGGGAACCCTTGGGATCCACCGTCCAGGGAGATCAGCACAGTACTAGGCCTCACCACAGGGAACCCTTGGGACCCACCGTCCAGGGAGATCAGCACAGTACTAGGCCTCACCACAGGGAACCCTTGGGACCCACCGTCCAGGGAGATCAGCACAGTACTAGGCCTCACCACAGGGAACCCTTGGGACCCACCGTCCAGGGAGATCAGCACAGTACTAGGCCTCACCACAGGGAACCCTTGGGACCCACCGTCCAGGGATCAGCACAGTACTAGGCCTCACCACAGGGAACCCTTGGGACCCACCGTCCAGGGAGATCAGCACAGTACTAGGCCTTGATAGAGTGTGAAGGCTTTAGAAGAGGGAAAAGGGTTAAGAAGTTCACAGGTTCAGCTAAGAGAGAGAGTGTGTGTGTGTGTGTGTGTGTGTGTGTGTGTGTGTGTGTGTGTGTGTGTGTGTGTGTGTGTGTGTGTGTGTGTGTGTGTGCGCGCGAGACAAACAGACAGACACAAAGAACAGTAGCGTTGTGTTCTTCTCATCCGGAGAACACTGTGCTAACTACCTTGTTGTTGTAACATGAATAAGATAAACAGAACATCTTGTTCTATTATTAACAGAGATCAACACTGACCCTCAGATAAACAGAACATCTTGTTCCATAAACAGAGAGCAACACTGACCCTCAATATGTTACGTTTATCTGGAGGGTCAGAGCAGGAAAATCAGCAACAAAAGAGTGATCAAATTAAGGTCCTACATCTGTAGGACAGAACACGGCGCATTCTGACTCCAGTTGAGGTGGGTTGGTCTTTGCTGACGGGTGTTCAGGGGAGAACATACTAAAAACACACTAACCAAAAACCAGCCAGGACACAGAGGACAGCCCCTGTAAGAGCTGTTGGTCGATGCAATTCACAGATCTGTTACATAACAACAGCCTTCACACTGTTTTAACTCCCGTGATGTAGAGCGTTTGGGGGGGGGGGGGGCAATGGGCCCACATCGACTTGTTTTGATGGTACAGAACACTTCACCTCAATTTATAATTGCACGACCCCCTGAGGATGCAGTTCAAATGGAAACCTATTCAATATGTAGTAGACAACTGTCTCTCAGCCACAAGGTGAATCACTCAGAATACTGTCCAAGACAACTGTCTCTCAGCCACAAGGTGAATCACTCAGAATACTGTCCAAGACAACTGTCTCTCAGCCACAAGGTGAATCACTCAGAATACTGTCCAAACAACTGTCTCTCAGCCACAAGGTGAATCACTCAGAATACTGTCCAAAACAACTGTCTCTCAGCCACAAGGTGAATCACTCAGAATACTGTCCAAGACAACTGTCTCTCAGCCACAAGGTGAATCCCTCAGAATACTGTCCAAAACAACTGTCTCTCAGCCACAAGGTGAATCCCTCAGAATACTGTCCAAGACAACTGTCTCTCAGCCACAAGGTGAATCCCTCAGAATACTGTCCAAAACAACTGTCTCTCAGCCACAAGGTGAATCCCTCAGAATACTGTCCAAGACAACTGTCTCTCAGCCACAAGGTGAATCCCTCAGAATACTGTCCAAGACAACTGTCTCTCAGCCACAAGGTGAATCCCTCAGAATACTGTCCAGACAACTGTCTCTCAGCCACAAGGTGCATCACTCAGAATACGTCCAAATGGTACCCGGTTCACCCACAGGGCCCTGGTCCTGGTCCAAAGCAGTCTTGGTACAGTATTCTGAGGTATTCTGTATTCTGAGAGAAACCTGGGAGTCACCATGGAAACTACAGAGACAACAGAGACAACAGCTAAATAGGCCTAGCTAGAGTTTGGCAGATGCAGTGTGTGTGTGTGTGTGTGTGTGTGTGTGTGTGTGTGTGTGTGGTGTGTGGTGTACGTGGTGTGTGTGTATGTGTGTGTGTGTGTGTGTGTGTGTGTTGTGTGTGGTGGTGTGTGTGTGGTGTGTGGTGTGTGTGTGGGTGTGTGTGCGCGTGTGTGTGCGCGTGTGTGTGTGTGTGTGTGAGAGAGCGTAGACCTTGAGGTTATGTCTACAGTGTTATTGTAACAACCTTACACCTTGAGACCTGTTGGTTTAACGGCTAAGTTACTCTACTGACAGTCAAAGGAAACCCAAGGGGCACCTTCGTAAATATCAACATGCCCTCAGCCATCTGTGTACCACATCTCATGTACATCAATACCGTCTGCACCGTAACACTGCATAAAAGCCCTGAACAACGACAGAATGATCAGCACCACTCAATACTAATCCGTCTCTCCGGAGCTCCAGCGTGGCCGACGGCTCCAACTGTAACAGGCTTCCATGTGACATCAGCATGCGGAGGGTAGAAAACCAGCCACATTCCCCATTCCCTGTACCCCCCCCCCCCCCCCCCCCCCCCCCTAAGCAGGACCTCTGAGTTGAAGTGAGCGGGTTTAGAGAGAGATGGCCGTCCTCCAGCCTAGAGAATCACCCCCCCCAGCCTTCCACTGTGTCTGTCAGTGAGTCAGTCAGAAGCCAAAAAGGCTCTTAGTGCCAGAGATACCAGAGCTGCTTGGAGATGAAGGGATGAAGAAATGAAGCTTCCACTGGCTCTGACTTAGACTGGTGGTCCCACATCTGTTAGGCTGTATAGAGACTACTACTATGGAGGTTGTAAGAGGCATACCAGGCTAGCTCTGTTAGACTGGCCCCAGACCTGTTCTTAGCACCAGGGCCACCAAGCTAGCTCTGTTTGACTGGCCGTAGTGCTGTTCTTAGCACCAGGACCACCAAGCTAGCTCTGTTAGACTGGCCCCAGACCTGTTCTTAGCACCAGGACCACCAGGCTAGCTCTGTTAGACTGGCCCCAGACCTGTTCTTAGCACCAGGACCACCAGGCTAGCTCTGTTAGACTGGCCCCAGACCTGTTCTTAGCACCAGGGCCACCAAGCTAGCTCTGTTTGACTGGCCCCAGGCCTGTTCTTAGCACCAGGACCACCAAGCTAGCTCTGTTTGACTGGCCCCAGGCCTGTTCTTAGCACCAGGGCCACCAAGCTAGCTCTGTTTGACTGGCTGTAGTGCTGTTCTTAGCACCAGGACCACCAGGCTAGCTCTGTTAGACTGGCCCCAGACCTGTTCTTAGCACCAGGACCACCAAGCTAGCTCTGTTAGACTGGCCCCGACCTGTTTTAGCACCAGGACCACCAAGCTAGCTCTGTTTTACTGGCCCCAGTGCTGTTCTTAGCAGGCTTTCTGATGGCAAGGGGCAATAAGCCACACAGCATGACCACACATTAACAGTGGATGAGTAAAGCTTTACAGTGGCCCCAACTGGCCCCAGACCTGTTCTTAGCACCAGGACCACCAGGATAGCTCTGACTGACTGACCCCAGACCTGTTCTTAGCACCAAGATCACCTGGCTAGCTCTGATTGACTGACCCCAGGCCTGTTCTTAACGCCAGGACCACCAGGCTAGCTCTGACTGACTGACCCCAGACCTGTTCTTAGCACCAGGCTAGCTCTGACTGACTGACCCCAGGCCTGTTCTTAGCACCAGGACCACCAGGCTAGCTCTGACTAACTGTTCTTAGCACCAGGACCACCAGGATAGCTCTGACTGACTGGCCTCAGGCCTGTTCTTAGAACCAGGACCACCAGGCTAGCTCTGACTGACTGACCCCAGGCCTGTTCTTAGCACCAGGACCACCAGGATAGCTCTGACTGACTGACCCCAGGCCTGTTCTTAGCACCAGGACCACCAGGATAGCTCTGACTGACTGACCCCAGACCTGTTCTTAGCACCAGGACCACCAGGCTATCTCTGACTGTCTGGCCCCAGGTCTGTTATGTCCCGTGTGGCTCAGTTGGTAGAGCATGGTGTTTGCAACGCCAGGGTTGTGTGTTCGATTCCCATGGGGGACCAGTACGGAGAAAAAAATGTATGAAATGTATGCATTCACTACTGTAAGTCGCTCTGGATAAGAGCGTCTGCTAAATCACTAAAATGTAAATGTTATTATCACCAGGACCACCAGGCTAGCTCTGACTAACCCCAGGCCTGTTCTTAGCACCAGGACCACCAGGCTAGCTCTGACTGACTGACCCCAGGCCTGTTCTTATCACCAGGACCACCAGGCTAGCTCTGACTGACTGACCCCAGACCTGTTCTTATCACCAGGACCACCAGGATAGCTCTGACTTACTGACCCCAGGCCTGTTCTTAGCACCAGGACCACCAGGCTAGCTCTGACTTACTGACCCCAGGCCTGTTCTTAGCACCAGGACCACCAGGCTAGCTCTGACTGACTGACCCCAGACCTGTTCTTAGCACCAGGAACACCAGGCTAGCTCTGACTGACTGACCCCAGGCCTGTTCTTAGCACCAGGAACACCAGGCTAGCTCTGACTTACTGACCCCAGGCCTGTTCTTATCAGGCTTTCTGAAGAGAGATGCAGGGTAACAGTCCACTCACACCACGGCCTACTAAAATAACCCCAAGAAGACGGTCAGAAGGTCAGGAAACATGCATCATTACAACAGGACCCTTCACCGCCAGAGAGGGACCAGGCTGTGATCGGTCCATTATGATACAGTGCACGCTGGTGTAAAGGCTAGGAGAGGTACTGAAGCGCTGAATGTCAGGAAGATGGACCGGGAGAATGTTACGTGTCGAGAACAGTCCCAAATCGGATTTATCTCAAATCATTCACACTTTCACAGTCTCACCGTTTTAACGGACTTACTTTAATAGTCCAACCTTCAACAACAACAAAAAAAAACCTCTCTTTCAGTGTGACATGCATGGAGTTGTGATGGGAAAGGTAACCGCCAAGTGTAGCTGTTTTCAAACTAGTACATAGAAAAAGGCTGTGATATGAGGAGAGTTGATACAGAATGACAGTATTGAAGATTGTTGGCTGTCAGTTTACAGTCCACTTCAGTCTCCTAGACACCAATCTCACAGGGTCAGTTAACAGTCCACTTCAGTCTCCTAGACACCAATCTCACAGTGTCAGTTAACAGTCCACTTCAGTTTCCTAGACACCAATCTCACAGGGTCAGTTAACAGTCCACTTCAGGATCCTAGACACCAATCTCACAGGGTCAGTTAACAGTCCACTTCAGGATCCTAGACACCAATCTCACAGTGTCAGTTAACAGTCCACTTCAGGATCCTAGACACCAATCTCACAGTGTCAGTTAACAGTCCACTTCAGGATCCTAGACACCAATCTCACAGGGTCAGTTAACAGTCCACTTCAGTCTCCTAGACACCAATCTCACAGGGTCAGTTAACAGTCCACTTCAGGATCCTAGACACCAATCTCACAGGGTCAGTTAACAGTCCACTTCAGGATCCTAGAGATACTACAGCGATCTCGCGGTGTCAGTTTACAGTCCACTTGAACAGGCAGAATACACCCTCCCTGTATACAACCAGAAACAGGTGAATAGTCAGACACACTTGTTTTAGAAGGGAATCACATCGCACCAATTCATCTGTCATCTCCAAGCCTTTCCCAACCTGTGCTGGGAGAGAGAAGAGAGAGTAGAGCGCTTTCCAAGCTAAACAATAACACCCAGGACCGGAAACACTGTGTGAAGATTTTAATTCCAGAGGAACTACTTACTCAAAGCTTTGCTTCCATTGGTGCTTCGCCCCCACCCTCCCTAATTCCAGAGGAACTACTTACTCAAAGCTTTGCTTCCATTTGGTGCTTCGCCCCCACCCTCCCTAATTCCAGAGGAACTCCTTACTCAAAGCTTTGCTTCCATTTGGTGCTTCGCCCCCACCCTCCCTAATTCCAGAGGGACTACTTACTCAAAGCTTTGCTTCCATTTGGTTCTTCGCCCTCCCCCCTTTAAACAAGATTGTGACATCATTCATATTAAGAAAGTGAAGAGAAAAAAAAACAAAAAAATAATCTTGAACACAAAGTCATTAAAATGGCCACTAGAAAGTCCTGGACCAAATCATGTGAAGAGAGTGATCAGCCTCGTTAACTCAATACACTACAGCCAGACAAACAGGACAGAACGGCACAAAAGACTGATTAAGGGTCTGACCCCCCTCCAATGCTGATTGGGTACTAGTATGACATCCCCATGCTGATTTGGGTGCTGCCGTCTGACAAATCATGCTGATTGCCGTCTGACAAATCATGGTGGTCGCTAAGCTTTCCACTTATATCAAATCAATCAATCAAATGTATTTATAAAGCCCTTTTTACATCAGCCGATGTCACAAAGTGGTATACAGAAACACAGCCTAAAAACCCCAAGCAGAAAGCAATGGTCCCGTGTGGCTCAGTTGGTAGAGCATGGTGTTTGCAATGCCAGGGTTGTGGGTTCGATTCCCATGGGGGACCAGTATGGGGGGGGGGAAAAAGACACTCTGGATAAGAGTGTCTGCTAAATGACTAAAATGTAAATGTAGAAGCACAGTGAAAAACTCCCTAGAAAGGCAGGAAACTAGGAAAAAACCTAGAGAGGAACCAGGCTCTGAGGGTGGCCAGTTCTCTTCTGGCTGTGCTGGGTGGAGATTATAGCAGAACATGGTCAAGATGTTCATAGATGACCAGCAGGTCTAATAATCACAGTGGTTGTTGTAGAGGGTGCAACAGGTCAGCACCTCAGGAGTAAATTTCAGTTGGCTTTTCATAGCAAAGAGTTCTTGACAGCAGGTGTGGTAGGGAGAGAGAGTCCAAAACAGCAGGTCTGGGACAAGGTAGCACAGGTCAGGGTTCCATAGTTGCAGGCAGAACAGTTGAAACTGGAGGAGCAGGTGGACTGGGGACAGCAAGGAGTCATCAAGCCAGGTAGTCCTGAGACATGGTCCCAGGGCCCAGGTCCCTCTGGAGGGGAGAGAGGGACAAAGAGAGAATTAGAAGACATGCTTAAATTCACACAGGACACCGGATAAGACAGGAGAAGTACTCCAGATATAACAGACTGACCCTAGCCCCCTGACACATAGACTATTGCAGCATATATACTGTAGGCTGGGTCAGGAGACACTGTGGCCCCATCCGACGATACCCCCGGACAAGGCCAAACAGGCAGGATATAACCCCACCCACTTTGCCAAAGCACAGCCCCCACCCACTAGAGGCATATCCGCAAACCTCCAAAGTACTGAAACTGCATTCCTCAAAGTTATCAATGACCTCCTCACCTCTGCTGATGCTGGTGCCCTCAACTACCTGATTGTCTTTGACCTGAGCACTGCTTTTGACAGTGAGCCATCAGATCCACCTCACCAGGCTTGAGGGCCTTGGTGTTGAGGGCACCTCTCTCTCCTGGCTACAATCATACCTCACAAACCGGCCCCACTACATCCTCCCTCTTGGTCAGATCCTCAGACTCAGCTGCAGTTATACAAGGATGTCCCCCAGGGCTCTGTTCTGGGTCCCTTACTCTTCCTCATCTACATCCTCTCTCTACAACCTCACCCTCGCCATTGACGACACCACTGTCTCTCCCTCTCTCCATGTTCGTAACCTTGGCGTCATCCTGGACTCCTCCCTCAACCTTTGCCCACTACATAAGACAGACTGTCAAATCCTCATTCTTCCACCTCTGCAACATTGCCAAAGTCAGATCCTCTCTCATACATGTATTTAACCCTTACTGTCTTGACTACTGCAACTCACTACTCTCCGTCATCAACTGAAGGTCCCTCAATAAGCTCCAAATGGTTAAAAACTCTGCAGGCTGACTCCTCACCCACACGAAATCCTAACACATCACCCCTCTCCTCCGTGAACTCCACCCGCTCCCTGTCTTCAAACGCATTGATTACAAGATCCTCCTTCTGACCTACAAAGACCTTCATCACCTTGCCCCACTTTACCTCTGACCTTCTTCTCTCCTACCAACCGACACGTGCACTCCGTTCCAGCTCAGCAGGCCACCTTGTCATCACCAGATATGTTGTAGAGCATTACACCACTAAAAGCATGTTACATGTGCAACCAGAGGGAAAACAAAACTCTAGACCACCTCTACTCCACACAACAAAGCTCTCCCACGCTCTCCATTTGGCAAATCTGACCATAACTCTGTCATTCTGATGCTTACAAGCAGGAAGTACAGGTGACTCGCTCTATAAGGAAGTGGTCAGATGACGCAGATGCTAAGCTACAGGTCTGTTTTGCTTCCACAGACTGATTCTTCTGATGGCATTGAGGAGTACACCACATCAGTAACTGGCTTCATCAAAAAGTCGTCCCCCAGTGACCGTACGTACCCCCCAGAAGCCATGGATTACAGGCAACATCTGCACTAAGCTAAAGGGTAGAACTGCCACTTCAAGGAGCAGGACTCTAACCCAGACGCTTGTATGAAGTCCCGGTATGCCCTCCGACGAAACATCAAACAGGCAAAGCATCAATACAGGACTAAGATTGAATCGTACTACACCGTCTCCGATGCTCGTCGGATGTGGTAGGGCTTGCAAACTATTACAGACTACAAAGGGAAGAACAGCCATGAGCTTCCCAGTGACAGGAGACTACCAGACGAGCTAAATATCTTCTATGCTCGATTCGAGGCAAGTAACATTGAAACATGCATGAGAACATCAGCTGTTCCGGATAAATGTGTGATCATGCTCTCTGTAGCCGACGTGAGTAAGACCTACAAACAGGTTAACATTCACAAGGCCGCAGGGCCAGGCGGATTACCAGGACGTGTACTCAGAGCATGCGCTGACCAACTGGCAAGTGTCTTCACTGACATTTTCAACCTGTCCCTGACCGAGTCTGTAATACCAACATGTTTCAAACAGACCACCATAGTCCCGGTGCCAAAGAACACCAAGGAAACCTGCCTAAATGACTACCGACCCGTAGTACTCATGTCTGTAGCCATGAAGTGCTTTTGAAAGGCTGGTCATGGCTCACATCAACACCACTATCCCAGAAATCCTAGACCCATTCCAATTTGCATACCACCCCAACAGATCCACAGATGATGCAATCTCTATTGCCACTCCACACTGCCCTTTCCCACCTGGACAAAGGGAACACCAACGTAAGAATGCTATTCATTGATTATAGCTCAGCGTTCAACACCATAGTGCCCTCAAAGCTCATCACTAAGCTAAGGACCCTGGGACTAAACACCTCCCTCTGCAACTGGATCCTGGACTTCCTGACGGGCCGCCCCCAGGTGGTAAGGGTAGGTAACAACAAATCTGTTTCACTGACCCTCAACACGGGGGCTCCTCAGGGGTGCGTGCTTAGTCCCCTCCTGTACAACCGGTTCACCCATAACTGCATGGCCAAGCATGACTCCAACAAAATCATTACATTTTCCGACGACACAACAGTGGTAGGCCTGATCACCAACAATGATAGACAGCCTATAGGGAGGAGGTCAGAGACCTGGCAGTGTGGTGCCAGAATAACAACCTCTCCCTCAATGTGATCAAGACAAAGGAGATGATTGTGGACTACAGGAAAAGGAGGACCGAGCACGCCCCCATTCTCATCGACGGGCTGCAGTGGAGCAGGTTGAGAACTTCAAGTTCTTTGGTGTCCACATCACCAACAAACTAACATGGCCCAAGCATACCAAGACAGTTGTGAAGAGGGCACGACAAATCCTATTCCCCCTCAGGAGACTGAAAAGATTTGGCATGGGTCCTCAGATCCTCAAAAAGTTCTACAGCTTTACCATTGAGAGCATCCTGACCGGTTGCATCACCGCCTGGTAAGGCAACTGCTCGGCCTCCGGCGGAAAGGCACTACAGAGGGTGTGTACGGCCCAGTACATCACCGGGGCCAAGCTTCCTGCCATCCAGGAGCTCTATACCAGGCGTGTCAGAGGAAGGCCCTAAATATTGCAGAAGACCCAAGTGACCCTAGTCTTAGACTGTTCTCTCTGCTACAGCACGGCGAAAGGTACCGGAGCGCCAAGTCTAGGTCCAAAAGGCTTCTTATAACAGCTTCTACCCCCAAAGCCATAAGACTCCTGAACAGCTAATCAAATGTCTACCCAGACCCTTTGCATTGTCGTACCCCTCCCCCATTTTAACGTTGCTGCTACTCTCTGTTTATTATCCATGTGTAGTCCCTTTACCTCTACCTACATGTACAGTACCAGTCAAAAGTTTGGACACACCTACTTATTCAAGGGTTTATCTTTATTTTACTATTTTCTACATTATAGAATAATAGTGAAGACATCAAAACTATGTAATAACACTATTAAATCATGTAGTAACCAAAAAAGTGTTAAACAAATCAAGTATATTTAATTTTTGGGGGATTCTTCAAAGTAGCCACCCTTTGCCTTGATGACAGCTTTGCACACGCTTGGCATTCTCTCAACCAGCTTCATGAGGTAGTCACCTGGAATGCATTTTCAATCAACAGGCGTGACTTGTTATGTTAATTTGTGTAATTTTTTCTTCCTTCTTAATGCGTTTGAGCCAATCAGTTGAATGAGTAGAAGTGTCCAAACTTTTGATTGGTACTGTACATATTACCTCAATTACCTCGACTAACCGGTGCCACAGAACTTTGACTCTCTACCGGTACTCCCTGTATAAAGCCTCCACATTGACTCTGTACCGGTACCCCCTGTATATAGCCTCCACATTGACTCTGTACCGGTACCCCCTGTATATAGCCTCCACATTGACTCTGTACTGGTACCCCCTGTATATAGCCTCCACATTGACTCTGTACCGGTACCCCCGTATATAGCCTCCACATTGACTCTGTACCGGTACCCCCTGTATATGCCTCCACATGACTCTGTACCGGTACCCCCTGTATATAGCCTCCACATTGACTCTGTACCGGTACTCCTATATAGCCTCCACATTGACTCTGCACCAGAACCCCCTGTATATAGCCTCCACATTGACTCTGTACCGGTACCCCCTGTATATAGCCTCCACATTGACTCTGTACCGTAATACCCTGTATATGGCCTCCACATTGACTCTGTACCGGTACTCCCTGTATATAGCCTCCACTTTGACTCTGTACCGGTACCCCCTGTATATAGCCTCCACATTGACTCTGTACCGGTACCCCCTGTATATAGCCTCCACTTTGACTCTGTACCGGTACCCCCTGTATAAAGCCTCGCTACTGTTATTTATTGTTGCTCCTTAATTATGTGTTATTTTTCTATTTTTTCTTTATTTGTTTTACTTCAGTTTATTTTAGTTAGTACTTTCTTAACACTTATTGGTTAAGGTCTTGTTGGTTAAGGTCTTGTTGGTTAAGGTCTTGTTGGTTAAGGTCTTGTTGGTTAAGGTCTTGTTGGTTAAGGTCTTGTCAGTAAGCATTTCACTGTAAGGTCTACACCTGTTGGTTAAGGTCTTGTTGGTTAAGGTCTTGTTGGTTAAGGTCTTGTTGGTTAAGGTCTTGTTGGTTAAGGTCTTGTTGGTTAAGGTCTTGTTGGTTAAGGTCTTGTTGGTTAAGGTCTTGTTGGTTAAGGTCTTGTTGGTTAAGGTCTTGTTGGTTAAGGTCTTGTTGGTTAAGGTCTTGTCAGTAAGCATTTCACTGTGAGGTCTACACCTGTTGGTTAAGGTCTTGTTGGTTAAGGTCTAGTCAGTAAGCATTTCACTGTGAGGTCTACACCTGTTGTATTCGGCGCATATGACAATACAATTGGATTTGATATTTACATCCAGTCTTCAAGTTTCTTTGGGTCAAACATTAACATTAACAAGTGATGTTCTTGTCACGAGATTTTTGTATTACAGGGATATAAACTCCAGAACGATGTATCGAATAGCACTGATATAAGAAAAGCTCCAATGCCTTTATAAAGGGTTAGAATGTATGACAAAAGTTCTGCTTTCTGATCTCTCTCCAGGCATATGTACTTTAAATAGCCACCAGCTTGTTTACCAGGGGATAAAAACTCTAGAGTATGTTCAGAGAGCGAGAGAGAGAGAGATCAAATATGGAGGTGTTGTGTTTGCACTCTGCAACCTTCCGTCACGTTGAGCTACTATGGAGAAAGTGACACACACACTTCTTCACAGTGTTTGTATTGCTGGGTACTGAGAAAAACATGAGTGATCTTGCTCCACTTGCTTCTCTGTCTCTGTCTCGCTCTCTCTCTCTCTCTCTCTCTCTCTCTATTTACAGTTGAAGTCCGAAGTTTACATACACCTTAACCAAATACATTTAAACTCAGATTTTCACAATTCCTGACATTAATCCTAGTAAAAATTCCCTGTCTTAGGTCAGTTAGGATCACCACTTCATTTTAAGAATGTGAAATGTCAGAATAATAGTAGAGAGAATTATTTATTTCAGCTTTTATTTCTTTCATCACATTCCCCGTGGGTCAGAAGTTACATACAACTCAATTAGTATTTGGTAGCATTGCCTTAAATTGTTTAAACTTGGGTCAAATGTTTCAGGTAGCCTTCCACAATCTTCCCACAAAAAGTTGGGTGAATCTTTGCCCCATTCCTCCTGACAGAGCTGGTGTAACTGAGTCAGGTTTGAAGGCCTCCTTGCTCGCACACGCTTTTTTCAGTTCTGCCCAAAAATGTTCTGCAGGATTGAGGTCAGGGCTTTGTGATGGCCACTCCAACTCCTTGACTTTGTTGTCCTTAAGCCATTTTGCCACAACTTTGGAAGTATGCTTGGGGTCATTGTCCATTTGGAAGACCCATTTGCGACCAAGCTTTAACTTCCTGACTGATGTCTTGAGATGTTGCTTCAATATATCGACATAATTTTCCATCCTCATGATGCCATCTATTTTGTGAAGTGCACCAGTCCCTCCTGCAGCAAAGCAGCCCACAACATGATGCTGCCACCCACGTGCTTCACGGTTGGGATGGTGTTCTTCAGCTTGCAAGCCTCCCCCTTTTTTCTCCAAACATAACAATGGTCATTATGGCCGAACAGTTCTATTTTTGTTACATCAGACCAGAGAACATTTCTCCAAAAAGTACAATCTTTGTCCCCATGTGCAGTTGCAAACCGTAGTCTGGCTTTTTTATGGCGGTTTGGAGCAGTGGCTTCATCCTTGATGAGCGGCCTTTCAGGTTGTGTCGATATAGGACTCGTTTTACTGTGGATATAGATACTTTTGTACTTGTTTCCTCCTGCATCTTCACAAGGTCCTTTGCTGTTGTTCTGGGATTGATTTGCACTTTTCGCACCAAGGTATGTTAATCTCTAGGAGACAGAACGCGTCTCCTTCCTGAGTGGTATGACGGCTGCATGGTCCCGTGGTGTTTATACTTGCGTACTATTGTTTGTACAGATGAACGTGGTACCTTCAGGCGTTTGGAAATTGCTCCCAAGGATGAAACAGACTTGTGGAGGTCTACAATTTTTGTTCTGAGGTCTTAGCTGATTTCTTTTGATTTTCCCATGATGTCAAGCAAAGAGGCACTGAGTTTGAAGGTAGGCCTTGAAATACATCCACAGGTACACCTCCAATTGACTCAAATTATGTCAATTAGCCTATCAGAAGCTTCTAAAGCTATGTCATATTTTTCTGGAATTTTCCAAGCTGTTTAAAGTCACAGTCAACTTAGTGTATGTAAACTTCTGACCCACTGGAATTGTGATACAGTGAGTTATAAGTGAAATAATCTGTCTGTAAACAATTGTTGGAAAAATTAATTGTGTGATGCACAAAATAGATGTCCTAACCGACTTGCCAAAACTATAGTTTGTTAACAAGAAATTTGTGGAGAGGTTGAAAATCGAGTTTTAATGACTCCAACCTAAGTGGATGTAAACATCCGACTTCAGCTGTACATTCTCTCTCTCTCTTTCTCAATTCATTTCAGTTTAATTATGGGCTTTATTAGCATGGTAAACATATGTTTACATTGCCAAAGCAAGTGAAGTAGATATTAAACAAAAGTGAAATAAACAATAAAAAATGTACAGTAAACATTACACTCACAGAAGTTCCAAAATAATTAACACATTACAAATGTCATATTATGTATTTAATATACACAGTGTTGTAACGATGTGCAAAAAGTGAAAGTACAAAAGGGAAATAAATAAGCATAAATATGGGTTGTATTTACGATGGTGTTTGTTCTTCACTGGTTGACCTTTTCTTGTGGCAACAGGTCACAATCTTGCTGCTGTGATGTCACACTGTGGTATTTCACCCAGTAGATATGGGAGTTTATCAACATTGGGTTTGTTTTCAATTGATATTAATTAGTTCCGGTGGAAATGTCCGACAGATCTCAACTCATTAAAAGGAGGAAATTGCCACCGCCCGACCTCGCTGCTTTCTCTTCCCCAACTCCGTCTAATCCAGACTAATCCAGACATTCTGTGCGTCCGACTCAATGTAAATCCACCGAATCTGTTCTCTTTCATCTGAACTATCTGTTGCGATCGGGAGAGCAGGCCAACAGTTATTGTTTATCATTGTTACCGCGAGCGCGGCTTGGAGCGCACGCTTCAAACCTACTGTGTTCAGTAAATGGTCAATGATCACTGCCCTACAGATCATCACAGGCCAATTATGCCCACTGATATCTGTTTAAAATGTAATGAAATTACACTTAGATATGAAGACAACCTGGAAGGATGAAATTGAAACGTAAATATTATTAGCTGAATTGATAAATCCTGATATCAAACTGATTGAGATTATAGATTGAATAATTGATAAATTATCGATTTATTTGTGCTTGTAGCTGGTCGTCTAAAGGGGACCAAGGTGCAGTGTGTAGAGTGCTCATTTATTAACTTTAATGAAGACACTTAAACAAAACAACAAAACGACAGCCAACAGTTCCGTCAGGTCCACTTGACAAAATGGAAAACAACTACCCACAAAAACCCAGGAAGAAAAACCCCTACTTAAATATGATCTCCAATCAGAGGCAACGAGGACCAGCTGCCAATTGGAGATCAACCCCCCCAAAAAACAACATAGAAATAGAAACCTAGAACACAAATATAGAAATAGAAAACATAGAAAAATGCAAACACCCCCTGTCACGCCCTGCCCTACTCTACTAAGAAAATTACATCTTACTAGGATCAGAACGTGACAGTACCCCCCCCCCCCCAAAGGTGCAGACTCCGAATGCAACAAACGGGAAAAAAAAGCCCACAAAACAAAGGGAGGGTAGGGAGGGTGATAATTGTCTAAGGCGGCTCAAATGCAGTCCACATAACCTCTAGCATAGGAGGCGGCTCCGGTTCCGGGCGTACTCCCCACTCCACCCTGATCCAGGTGGCTTTATTACCACCTGACCGTGGATCGTCGTCGAAGGAACCGGACTGTAGATCATTGCTAGAGGTTCTGGGCTGCGGACCGCCGCTGGAGGCTCCGGACAGGGGACCGCCGCTGGAGGCTCCGGACCGGGAGCGCCGCTGGAGGCTCCGGACCGGGGACCGCCGCTGGAGGCTCCGGACCGGGGAGCGCCGCTGGAGGCTCCGGACCGGGGAGCGCCGCTGGAGGCTCCGGACCGGGGACGCCGCTGGAGGCTCCGGACCGGGGACCGCCGCTGGAGGCTCCGGACCGGGGAGCGCCGCTGGAGGCTCCGGACCGGGAGCGCCGCTGGAGGCTCCGGACCGGGGAGCGTGTTATCATTCTCATGATTATGACGAATGGTTATGATCATTTATATTTTGTAATTTTTATTTAATTTAACCAAAACGACTCAATCATGCTTCATATTGAATTGCCACTTTATGGTGAAAGACATTCCTGCCTCATTCTCCTCCATTCCTCTCAGTCACGTGACCTGTGACCACCTACTGCCAGTCATCCTACCTGTCCAGCTACCCACACAGATTCCAATCATCTTTTAGTGTCCATTAACTGTGCATCGGTGTATAAAACTGGGGAATCTCCAGAGAAGATTCATATAAATTGAGCTCTTTCTTTTTTAGCTGTTCCGTTCAGACCTGCTCTGACAATAATTGATTGATTGGTGCCGGCGATGGATGGAGACCGAGAGAGAATGACCTTCTGTCACCATGGATACAGCCTTTAGTCAGTCCCAACATTCCATTTATTGCTTCAACCTCAACCTCCTCCTCCTTCTCATCCTACTCCTCCTCCTCACCCCTCCTCAACCTCATCCTCACCCCTCCTCACCTCCTCCTCCCCCTAACCTCCTCCTCCTCCACCTCCTCACCCTCCTCACCCCTCCTCACCCCTCCTCACCTCTCCCCCTCACCCTCCTCCTCACCCCTCCTCAACCCCCTGCTCCTCCTCACCCCTCCTCAACCCCCTGCTCCTCCTCACCCCTCCTCAACCCCTGCTCCTCCTCACCCCTCCTCAACCTCATCCTCCCCCCTCCTCAACCTCCTCCTCACCCCTCCTCAACCTCCTCCTCCTCCTCAACCTCCTCCTCCTCACCCCTCCTTACCACTCCTCAACCTCCTTCTCTCCCCTCCTCACCCTTCCTCAATCTCCTCCTCCTCCACCCTCTCCTCCTCACCCCCCTCGTCCCCCTCCTCAACCTCATCCTCACCTCTCCTCCTCCCCTCCTCAACCTACTCCTCTGCCTCCCTCCTCCTCACCCCTCCTCACCCCTCCTCCTCCCCCCTCCTCAACCTCCTCCTCCTCCCTCCTCAACCTCCTCCTCCTCACCCCTCCTCAACCTCCTCCTCACCCCCTCCTCACCCCTCCTCACCCCTCCGCCTCCCCCCTCCTCAACCTCCTCCTCCCCCCTCCTCAACCTCCTCCTCACCCCTCCTCAACCTCCTACACCTCCTCCTCCTCACCCCCTCCTCCTACTCCTCCTCCTCAACCTCCCCTCAACCTCCTCCCCTCCTCCTCCTCACCCCCCCTCTTCCTCAGACCCTCCTCCTCACCCCTACTCTTCCTCAGACCCTCCTCCTCACCCCTCACCCCTACTCTTCCTCAGACCCTCCTCCACCTCCCCCCCTCCCCCCTCCCAACCTCCTCCTCCTCACCCCTCCTCCTCAACCTCCTCCTCCTCCCCCCTCCTCAACCTCCTACACCTCTAACCTCCGCCTCCTCACCCCTACTCTTCCTCAGACCCTCCTCCTCCTCCCCCTCCCCCCTTCCTCAACCTCCTCCCCTCCTCCTCCTCCTCCTCACCCCTGCTTTTCCTCAGACCCTCCTCCTCCTCCTCCTCCCCCTCCTCCCCCCTCCTCAACCTCCTCCTCACCCTTCCTCAACCTCCTCCTCCTCCTCACCCCTCCTCTTCCTCAGACCCTCCTCCTCCTCCTCCCCCCTCCTCTTCAACCTCCCTCCTACTCCTCCTTCCTCCTCACCCTCCTCCTCCTCCTCCTCCTCCTCCTCCTCCTCCTCCTACCTCACCCATCCTCTTCCTCAGACCCTCCTCCTCACCCTCCTCCTCCCCTCCCCTCCTCCTCCTCCTCCTACCTCACCCCTCCTCTTCCTCAGACCCTCCTCCTCACCCTCCTCCTCCTCTCCTCCTCCCCCCTCCTCCTCCTCCTCCTCCTCCTCCTCCTCCTCCTCCTCCTCCTCCTCCTCACCCTCCTCTTCCCTCAGACCCTCCTCCTCACCCTCCTCCTCCTCCTCCTCCTCCTCCTCCCCCTCCTCCTCCCCCCTCCTCACCTCCTCCTCCCCTTCCTCAACCTCTTCCTCCTCCTCCCTCACCCCTCCCTCTTCCTCAGACCTCTCCTCACCCTCCTCCCCTCCTCTCCTCCTCCTCCTCACCCCTCCTCTTCCTCAGACCCCCTCCTCACCCTCCTCCTCCTCCTCCTCCTCCTCCTCCTCCTCCTCCCCCCCCTCCCTCCTCCTCACCCTTCCTCAACCTCCTCCTCCTCCTCCTCACCCCCTCCTCCTCCTCCTCCTCCTCCTTCCTCCTCCCAACCTCCTCCTCCTCCTCCTCACCCCTCCTCTCCTCCCTCCTCCTCCTCCTCCTCCTCCTCCTCCTCCCCTCACCACTCTCCTCTCCTCCTCCTCCTCCTCCTCCTCCTCCTCCTCCTCCCCAGATAGCACCAAGCCACACGTCTCGGTTCTCCATCTTCTCAGTCGTGGGTAAATTACCATATCTAATGTAACTTTGTGACTCTTTCAAATAAAATCCAGCTAGATGTTATTTATGACTTTTTTTCCTTCCTAATCCTCTACTCTGGTCTGTGAAGGAATTCAATTCTCAAGAAGGCATCCAAGATTCAGAGACCAAAGGAGAAGCACACTTGCCACAGGGTCTATATCAGACTTTTAGGTCAGGTCCCAACGGACCCGCGAGAATCAAGATGTCTCACACTCCAACTCCACTCCAGGTTCCACTTCTGTCGGGGGCACGTCTATACAGCCCAGACCTCCATCAGGCCAGGCTATTGGTCCACTATACACTGGAGTGTACAGAATATGGACAGGGCCCGGGGAAACCCACCGCAGAATCTTTACATCAGTTCAGTTCAGGTTATCGGTAACAGTTTGAGTCTAATTGGTGACTTTATAGTGTGACTCTCAAGCCCTGAATAATCTCATTGACTTCTAAATTATGAACACACACAGTCTCTCTAGCTCAGTGTTTCCAGAGAGTAGCATGGAAAAGCAGGGGATCTCTCTGTCATCTCCACAGAGAAGCCTGGTCCAGCAGGGAATCTCTCTGTCATCTCCACAGAGAAGCCTGGACCAGCAGGTAATCTCTCTGTCATCTCCACAGAGAAGCCTGGAACAGCTGGGGATCTCTCTGTCATCTCCACAGAGAAGCCTGGACCAGCAGGGGATCTCTCTGTCATCTCCACAGAGAAGCCTGGAACAGCTCTCTGTCATCTCCACAGAGAAGCCTGGACCAGCAGGGGATCTCTCTGTCATCTCCACAGAGAAGCCTGGACCAGCAGGGGATCAATCTCTCATAGTAGTATATTGGACAATATAGGGAATAGGGTGCCGTTTGGGATGCATCCATACAGTACAACATCAGATAGGACACACTCAGAGGACATTACTACAGTATTGTGTTGTGTGAAGTGACCCAATAGACACTACAGTATTGTGTTGTAGTGACCCAATAGACACTACAGTATTGTGTTGTAGTGACCCAATAGACACTACAGTATTGTGTTGTTGTGACCCAATAGACACTACAGTATTGTGTTGTAGTGACCCAATAGACACTACAGTATTGTGTGGTTGTAGTGACCCAATAGACACTACAGTATTGTGTTGTAGTAGTGACCCAATAGACACTACAGTATTGTGTTGTTGTGACCCAATAGACACTACAGTATTGTGTTGTAGTAGTGACCCAATAGACAAAACAGTATTGTGTTGTTGTGTGACCCAATAGACACTACAGTATTGTGTTGTTGTGACCCAATAGACACTACAGTATTGTGTTGTAATGACCCAATAGACACTACAGTATTGTGTTGTAGTAGTGACCCAATAGACACTACAGTATTGTGTTGTAGTAGTGACCCAATAGACACTACAGTATTGTGTTGTTGTGACCCAATAGACACTACAGTATTGTGTTTGTCACGGCTGTCAAAGGAGAGGACCAAGGTGCAGGTGTGTGTAGTTCCACATTTTATTTACTCTGTGAAACTTTGCAATAGATCAAATAACTGAATAGACAAAACAACAAACCGTGACGGAGAGGAGAACACACTACTCAAAAATAATCCCCACCAAAACCCAGGAAGGAAAACCCCTACTTAAGTATGATCTCCAATTAGAGACAACGAGGACCAGCTGCCTCTAATTGGAAATCATCCCAAACAAACCAACATAGAAATACAAAAACTAGAACAAGAACATAGAAATAAGAACATAGAAAAACACAAACTCCCCCTGTCACGCCCTGACCTACTCTACCATAGAAATAACATCTTACTATGGTCAGGGCGTGACAGGGTTGTAGTGACCCAATAAGACACAGCTGCCATGGTCAGAAAGCTACTCTATAGCCCAGATCTCAGGCAGTTGACACCTGTTGACAGCTGTTTTCTAAGGTTGATGAAGGAGAGAGGGAGGACAGACAGACAGATAGACCCACAGAGCTTACATCCCAGCCAGTTGACCAAGGCCTTCCTGCATCTTTCTCACCATCAACAGGAGGTAAAACATTAACTTGTAGAATTTGTTATCAAGTGTGCCTCTGTACAGCTCAGCCCACTATGCAGTGTTTGTTACTAGATGTTGCAGGGCCGGAATACTTCACCTGAAGACATTTCATTCAGGCAGCAGAAGCCAATCAGGAGGCAGTACAGGATCATAATCACCACCGATAATAGCCTATTCCTCCCAGAGTGGAAATACAACTACTCAGGCATGCTGAAACTGCATATGTTAACGGCTCTGTATTTCACACAGAGACAACTAACAGAGGAAAACCAGATTATCTGAGTTCCTACACAGAGACGACTAACAGAGGAAAACCAGATTATCTGAGTTCCTACACAGAGACAACGAACAGAGGAAAACCAGATTATCTGAGTTCCTACACAGAGACACTAACAGAGGAAAACCAGATTATCTGAGTTCCTACACAGAGACAACGAACAGAGGAAAACCAGATTATCTGAGTTCCTACACAGAGACACGAACAGAGGAAAACCAGATTATCTGAGTTCCTACACAGAGACGACTAACAGAGGAAACCAGATTATCTGAGTTCCTACACAGAGACAACAAACAGAGGAAAACCAGATTATCTGAGTTCCTACACAGAGACAACAACAGGAAAACCAGATTATCTGAGTTCCTACACAGAGACAACTAACAGAGGAAAACCAGATTATCTGAGTTCCTACACAGAGACAACGAACAGAGGAAAACCAGATTATCTGAGTTCCTACACAGAGACAACGAACAGAGGAAAACCAGATTATCTGAGTTCCTACACAGAGACAACGAACAGAGGAAAACCAGATTATCTGAGTTCCTACACAGAGACAACTAACAGAGGAAATCCAGATTAACTCTATGTGAAGGAGATGTGTCGCGCTGCATGAGGCAAATGGTGGTCACACCAGATACTGACTGGTTTTCTGATCCACGCCCCTACCTTTCTTTTTAAGGTTTCTGTGACCAACAGATTCATATCTGTATTCTCAGTCATGTGAAATCCATAGATAAGGGCTCAAGGAATTTATTTTTAATTTAATGTTTTCCTTATATGAACTGTAACTCAGTAAAATCTTTAAAAATTGTTGCATTTTGGATTTATTTATTTTCTGTGTATATTTCCACACTATGAGGTTGGAATAATATTGTGAAATTGTTAAAAATGCTAATGATAATGCCCTTTATTTAAAGAGCTGTTTGAAAAGACTGCCTGAAATGGCAGTCTGTTTTAGTGGGGTGGAGTTTTGGCCCGCCTGGTGACCCAGGTGGTAAACTAGTTGATAATAGAAAGAGTGTTCCAAACCTCTCTGTAAATACAGTTCATTTCCCCTCCCCGTTCAGACCACTCAGAGACAGCAGTGGTTGGAACCGTTTCGGGGAACAGAACCAGAAAACTAGAAAGTAACAAAACAAATTAGAACCCGGAACGTAAGTGATCTAATACTGTTCCAGAACAGAACTGTTATTTTAAAAGGAATCGATGAATAACGTTATTTTTTTACCTTCCAGGCATTTTTGTTCCACGTCCAACAAAATTTCAAAGACATTCATAGTTACTTCATAAAAGCCGATCCTTCGTAGGTATAATTCTGTGGGCCTAATTCAGATAGCTAATGCCTGTCATAGCAATGCCCAACGCTTCAAGCCAAGTCTCATCCTCCACCCTCTCTCGCTCTCTCCTCCTCACCCGCCAAATTTCAGTCACATCTCGTGCCCTACACTTGTATGTCCAATCCATGTAAACTACAGCTGGACCTCTCCATATAGCAAGTTGCTCTATCCGCACTGATTGGAGAAGTCATTTATTGTTGAGCTAAATGTAAAATAAATACGTTTCAGAGGTTTAAAAAGGAACAAAAGGTACGATATAAACCAGTAGTTTTTGTTGGGGTTCAAACCGGTTCAGAACTTTATTTTGCCGGAACAGTGGAATGGAACTAAAGAAATATGATTCTGTCCCGAACGGTCACCCTGCCAGATAGTCCTTTCAAAATTATTGCTTGAGAAATTGCTCTTTGCTAAAAAAAAAGCTTTTTTTTCTTATTATTATTTATTACTATTTTTACAATTTTAATTGAAAACAATCACAGTAAATTACTTAATTGTTACCCAGAAATGATTTGATATTGAGATAAAAAACACAACTACGTAGGACCTTAAAACATCAACATACTGTGAACGGCTTTAGGGACAATGTGAATTCATTCCTATGGTATTTATTATCAATAAGACACAGTAGTCACGTAGCTTACATTATGTACTAGACCACACAGTGTTACTTAAACTATACACACACCACACACGCACACACACCACACACACACACACACACACACACGTACACACACACACACAGCGCAAGTTAACTATTTCCGTGGTGTTCATCTCCCTTGAGGTCTGCTAGGAGAGAGAGCTATTACCAGAACGTGGTATAGTATCTACAAGCTGCTCCCTTGAGACAGAGGAGCAGGAAGTCAATCAATCCTGCCTTTAAGAACATCCTTATCAAACAAAAAAACAGAATAGATCCTTGAAGGCATCTACAAGTTCCACTGATTGTAAATCCAACACCCCTTCAGGTAAAACCAAGTGGACAATCTAAGGATAAATGAACGAGGATAATGTCCTATATTGACCGAGCTATAGTAGAACGCTACGGCACAATGATTCACCCCTGAAGCTTCAGCACATACGGATGCATTTCCCATAATGCCCCTGAGCGACAGAGTGATATAGCTGCTATAACTCTTGATACAATACAATCACTATTGGTCTTCAAAGTGTTCTACCAGGATCAGTATAGCAGGTAGCCTGGAGTAAAGGCTAGCTGGGTAATGGATCAGAACAGGACTGGAGCAACGTGGTAATGGTATAGGCTAGCTGGGTAATGGATCAGAACAGGCCTGGAGCAACGTGGTAATGGTATAGGCTAGCTGGGTAATGGATCAGAACAGGCCTGGAGCAACGTGGTAATGGTATAGGCTAGCTGGGTAATGAATCAGAACAGGCCTGGAGCAACGTGGTAATGGTATAGGCTAGCTGGGTAATGAATCAGAACAGGCCTGGAGCAACGTGGTTATGGTATAGGCTAGCTGGGTAATGGATCAGAACAGGCCTGGAGCAACGTGGTAATGGTATAGGGTAGCTGGGTAATGAGGCCTGGAGCAACATGGTAATGGTATAGGCTAGCTGGGTAATGGATCAGAACAGGCCTGGAGCAATGTGGTAATGGTATAGGCTAGCCTCTTATGGCTAGGGGCAGTATTTTCACGGCTGGATAAAAAACGTACCCGATTTAATCTGATTATTAGTCCTGCCCAGTAACTAGAATGCATATAATTATTAGCTTTGGATAGAAAACACTCCAAAGTTTCTAAAACTGTTTGAATGGTGTCTGTGAGTATAACATAACTCAATGGCAAGCCAAAACCTGAGAAGATTCTGTACAGGAAGTACCCTGTCTGACCATTTCTTGGCCTGCTTTGTCATCTCTATACAAAACAGAGGATCTCTGCTATAACGTGACATTTTCTAAGGCTCCTATAGGCTCTCAGAAGGCGCCAGAACGTTGAATGATAACTCTGCAGTCTCTGGCTGAAAACAGTAGCGCATTTGGATAGTGGTCGATCTGAGAACATTGAAACGGGACGCGCGGGCACATGAAGAGTCCTTTTTACATTTTTAGTCTTAGAACGAAAACAACAACTCCCCGGATCTGAATTTTATCGCTATTTTACAATAAAAATCACATAAAAATTGATTTTAAACAGCGTTTGACATGCTTCGAAGTACGGTAATGGAATATTTTGACATTTTTTGTCACGAAACGCGCCGGCGCGTCACCCTTCGTTACACCTTCGGATAGTGTCTTGAACGCACGAACAAAACGCCGCTATTTGGATATAACGATGATTATTTGGACCAAACCAACATTTGTTCTTGAAGTAGAAGTCCTGGGAGTGCATTCTGACGAAGCAACAGAAAGGTAAACCATTTTTCTTATAGTAATCTGAGTTTGGTGAGTGCTAAACTGCGGGTGTCTAAATAGCTAGCCGTGATGGCTGGGCTATGTACTCTAGAATATTGCAAAATGTGCTTCATCCGAAAAGCTATTTTAAAATCGGACACATCGAGTGCATAGAGGAGCTCTGTATCTATAATTCTTAAAATAATTGTTATCTTTTGTGAACGTTTATCATTAGTAATTTAGAATTGTTAGTAAATCTCCCCGGAAGTTTGCGGTGGGTATGCTAGTTCTGAACGTCACATGCTAATGTAAAAAGCTGGTTTTGATATAAATATGAACTTGATTGAACAAAAACATGCATGTATTGTATAACATAATGTCCTAGGATTGTCATCTGATGAAGATCATCAAAGGTTAGTGCTGCATTTAGCTGTCTTCTGGGTTTATGTGACATTATATGCTAGCTTGAAAAATGGGTGTCTGATTATTTCTGCCTGGGTACTCTGCTGACATAATCTAATGTTTTGCTTTCGTTGTAAGCCTTTTTGAAATCGGACAGTGTGGTTAGATTACGAGAGTCCTTGTCTTTAAATAGCTGTAAAATAGTCATATGTTTGAAAAATTGAAGTTTTCGGATTTTAGAGGAATTTGTATTTCGCGCCACGCCCATCATTGGATATTTGAGCAGATGTTCCGCTAGCGGAACATCTAGATGTAAGAGGCTAGCTGGGTAATGGATCAGAACAGGCCTGGAGCAACGTAGTAATGGTATAGGCTAGCTGGGTAATGGATCAGAACAGGCCTGGAGCAACGTGGTAATGGTATAGGTTAGCTGGGTAATGGATCAGAACAGGCCTGGAGCAACGTGGTAATGGTATAGGTTAGCTGGGTAATGGATCAGAACAGGCCTGGAGCAACGTGGTAATGGTATAGGCTAGCTGGGTAATGGATCAGAACAGGCCTGGAGCAACGTGGTAATGGTATAGGTTAGCTGGGTAATGGATCAGAACAGGCCTGGAGCAACGTAGTAATGGTATAGGCTAGCTGGGTAATGGATCAGAACAGGCCTGGAGCAACGTGGTAATGGTATAGGTTAGCTGGGTAATGGATCAGAACAGGCCTGGAGCAACGTGGTAATGGTATAGGTTAGCTGGGTAATGGATCAGAACAGGCCTGGAGCAACGTGGTAATGGTATAGGCTAGCTGGGTAATGGATCAGAACAGGCCTGGAGCAACGTGGTAATGGTATAGGTTAGCTGGGTAATGGATCAGAACAGGCCTGGAGCAACGTGGTAATGGTATAGGCTAGCTGGGTAATGGATCAGAACAGGCCTGGAGGAACGTGGTAATGGTATAGGCTAGCTGGGTAATGGATCAGAACAGGCCTGGAGTAACGTGGTAATGGTATAGGCTAGCTGGGTAATGGATCAGAACAGGCCTGGAGCAACGTGGTAATGGTATAGGCTAGCTGGGTAATGGATCAGAACAGGCCTGGAGTAACGTGGTAATGGTATAGGCTAGCTGGGTAATGGATCAGAACAGGCCTGGAGCAACGTGGTAATGGTATAGGCTAGCTGGGTAATGGATCAGAACAGGCCTGGAGCAACGTGGTAATGGTATAGGCTAGCTGGGTAATGGATCAGAACAGGCCTGGAGTAACGTGGTAATGGTATAGGGTAGCTGGGTAATGAATCAGAACAGGCCTGGAGCAACGTGGTAATGGTATAGGCTAGCTGGGTAATGGATCAGAACAGGCCTGGAGCAACGTGGTAATGGTATAGGCTAGCTGGGTAGAGTCCATGCCCTGGCACAGGCACAGGCACACACTCACACTCACACTCACACTCACACTCACACTCACACTCACACTCACACTCACACTCACACTCACACACACACACACACACACACACACACACACACACACACACACACACACTCACACACACACACACACACACACACACATCTGCCACACTGATCCTCAACACCAGGGCCCCTCAGGGGTGTGTACTTAGACCCCTCCTGTACTCCCTGTTCACCTACGATTTCATGGCCAAACACGACTCCAACACCATCATTAACTTGGCTGACAACACAACAGTGGAAGGCCTGTTCACCGACAACGATGAGACAGCCTATAGGGAGGAGGTCAGAGACCTGGCAGTGTGGTGCCAGGACAACAACCTCTCCCTCAATGTGAGCTGATCGTGGACTACAGGAAAAGGCGGGCCGAACAGGCCCCCATTAACATAGTGTAGTGGAGCAGGACTGTAGTGGAGCAGGTCGAGAGTTTCAAGTTCCTTGATGTCCACATCACAAACAAACTATCATTGTTCAAACACATCAAGACAGTCGTGAAGAGGTCACTTCAAAACCTTTTCCCCCTCAGGAGACTGAAAAGATTTGGCATGTGTCCTTCGATCCTCAAAAGGTTCTACAGGTGCACCATCGAGAGCATCCTGATCGGTTGCATCACCGCCTGGTATGGCAACTGTACGGGATCTAACCGTAAGGCGCTACAGAGGGTAGTGCGAACGGCCCAGTACATCACTGGGGCCAAGCTTCCTGCCATCCAGGACCTATATAATAGGCGGTGTCAGAGGAAAGCCCATAAAATTGTCAGAGACTCCGGTCACCCATAGACTGTTTTCTCTGCTACCACACGGGAAGCGGTACCGGAGCGCCAAGTCTAGGACCAAAAGACTCCTTATCAGCTTCTACCCCCAGGCCATAAGACTGCTGAACAATTAATCAATTAAACCACTGGACAATTTACAATGATCCCCTCCATTTGCTTTTACCCTGCTGCCACTCGCTGTTTATTATCAATGCATAGTCACTTTAGCCCTACCTACATGTACAAATTACATAAACAATTTTTGCAATTTTTTTATGGTTGTAAAATTTCATGGCTATTGGCCCAATTCTGCTCTACATGAGTTATTTGGAGTTTTTCTTTGTACTTGCAATACAGTCTTGCAAAACTCTGCATGCAGTATTTCCATTGGATGTTTGTCCCATTTGGTAAATTCATTACTGGACAGTGGACCCCATACTTCACTGCCATATATAGAGCAATTAGTTCTATAACTAATTGGAACATTTTGAGCCAGATTCTAATTGAAATTTAGATTTTAATGTTCCTTTTAATGTCATAGTATGTTCTACTTGCTTTGTCTCTCAGCTTGTTCACAGTCCTGTGAAAGCTTCCAGTGCTGCTGATATTTAATCCCAGATACGTGGAGGTTCTTGTGTGTTCTAATAGAATTTATTCATCATCCTGACCTTTTTTGAAATATCGTTATATTTTTTTGTTTTTTTAGGTTAACGGTCAGAGCCCAGGTCAGACAGAACCTGTGGTTAACGGTCAGAGTCCAGGTCTGACAGAACCTGTGGTTAACGGTCAGAGTCCAGACAGAACCTGTGGTTAACGGTCAGAGCCCAGACAGAACCTGTGGTTAACGGTCAGGGCCCAGACAGAACCTGTGGGTAACGGTCAGAGCCCAGGTCTAACAGAACCTGTGGTTAACGGTCAGAGCCCAGGTCTAACAGAACCTGTGGTTAACGGTCAGAGTCCAGGTCTAACAGAACCTGTGGTTAACGGTCAGAGCCCAGACAGAACCTGTGGTTAACGGTCAGAGCCCAGGTCTAACAGAACCTGTGGTTAACGGTCAGAGTCCAAGTCTAACAGAACCTGTGGATAACAGTCAGGGCCCAGGTCTAACAGAACCTGTGGTTAACGGTCAGAGTCCAGGTCTGACAGAACCTGTGGTTAACGGTCAGAGCCCAGGTCTAAAAGAACCTGTTGTTAACGGTCAGGGCCCAGACAGAACCTGTGGTTAACGGTCAGAGCCCAGACAGAACCTGTGGTTAACGGTCAGAGCCCAGGTCTAACAGAACCTGTGGTTAACGGTCAGAGCCCAGGTCTGACAGAACCTGTGATTAACGGTCAGAGTCCAGGTCTGACAGAACCTGTGGTTAACGGTCAGAGTCCAGGTCTGACAGAACCTGTGGTTAACGGTCAGAGTCCAGGTCTAACAGAACCTGTGGTTAACGGTCAGAGCTCAGACAGAACCTGTGGTTAACGGTCAGAGCCCAGACAGAACCTGTGATTAACGGTCAGAGTCCAGGTCTGACAGAACCTGTGGTTAACGGTCAGAGTCCAGGTCTAACAGAACCTGTGGTTAACGGTCAGGGCCCAGACAGAACCTGTGGTTAACGGTCAGAGCCCAGGTCTGACAGAACCTGTGGTTAACGGTCAGAGTCCAGGTCTAACAGAACCTGTGATTAACGGTCAGAGTCCAGGTCAGACAGAACCTGTGGTTAACGGTCAGAGCCCAGACAGAACCTGTGGTTAATGGTCAGAGTCCAGGTCAAACAGAACTTGTGGTTAACGGTCAGAGCCCAGGTCTGACAGAACCTGTGGTTAACGGTCAGAGCCCAGACAGAACCTGTGGTTAATGGTCAGAGTCCAGGTCTGACAGAACCTGTGGTTAACGGTCAGAGCCCAGACAGAACCTGTGGTTAACGGTCAGCCCAGACAGAACCTGTCTACAGCAGACCCTCCTTAGTGGGAGACAGCAGCACCAGGTCATCTGTCTACAGCAGACCCTCCTTAGTGGGAGACAACAGACCCTCCTTAGTGGGAGACAACAGACCCTCCTTAGTGGGAGACAGCAGCACCAGGTCATCTGTCTACAGCAGACCCTCCTTAGTGGGAGACAACAGCACCAGGTCATATGTCTACAGCAGACCCTCCTTAGTGGGAGACAGCAGCACCAGGTCATCTGTCTACAGCAGACCCTCCTTAGTGGGAGACAACAGCACCAGGTCATCTGTCTACAGCAGACCCTCCTTAGTGGGAGACAGCAGCACCAGGTCATCTGTCTACAGCAGACCCTCCTTAGTGGGAGACAACAGCACCAGGTCATCTGTCTACAGCAGACCCTCCTTAGTGGGAGACAGCAGCACCAGGTCATCTGTCTACAGCAGACCCTCCTTAGTGGGAGACAGCAGCACCAGGTCATCTGTCTACAGCAGACCGTCCTTAGTGGGAGACAACAGCACCAGGTCATCTGTCTACAGCAGACCCTCCTTAGTGGGAGACAACAGCACCAGGTCATCTGCATACAGCAGACCCTCCTTAGTGGGAGACAGCAGCACCAGGTCATCTGTCTACAGCAGACCCTCCTTAGTGGGAGACAACAGCACCAGGTCATCTGTCTACAGCAGACCCTCCTTAGTGGGAGACAGCAGCACCAGGTCATCTGTCTACAGCAGACCCTCCTTAGTGGGAGACAGCAGCACCAGGTCATCTGTCTACAGCAGACCCTCCTTAGTGGGAGACAGCAGCACCAGGTCATCTGTCTACAGCAGACCCTCCTTAGTGGGAGACAGCAGCACCAGGTCATCTGTCTACAGCAGACCGTCCTTAGTGGGAGACAACAGCACCAGGTCATCTGTCTACAGCAGACCCTCCTTAGTGGGAGACAACAGCACCAGGTCATCTGCATACAGCAGACCCTCCTTAGTGGGAGACAGCAGCACCAGGTCATCTGTCTACAGCAGACCCTCCTTAGTGGGAGACAGCAGCACCAGGTCATCTGTCTACAGCAGACCCTCCTTAGTGGGAGACAACAGCACCAGGTCATCTGTCTACAGCAGACCCTCCTTAGTGGGAGACAACAGCACCAGGTCATCTGTCTACAGCAGACCCTCCTTAGAGGGAGACAGCAGCACCAGGTCATCTGTCTACAGCAGACCGTCCTTAGTGGGAGACAGCAGCACCAGGTCATCTGTCCTCAGCAGACACTTGATTTCAGTGTTGTGTAGGGTGAGACCAGGTGCTGCAGATTTCAGTGTTGTGTAGGGTGAGACCAGGTGTCTTGATTTGAGTGTTGTGTAGGGTGAGACCAGGTGAATTGATTTCAGTGTTGTGTAGGGTGAGATCAGGTGTCCTGATTTCAGTGTTGTGTAGGGTGAGATCAGGTGTCCTGATTTCAGTGTTGTGTAGGGTGAGACCAGGTGTCCTGATTTCAGTGTTGTGGAGGGTGAGACCAGGTGTCTTGATTTCAGTGTTGGGAGGGTGAGACCAGGTGTTGCAGATTCTTCTGTTTTTGCCAATTCATTAATGTAGATGTTAAATATTGTTGGATTAATTGAGCAGCCCTGTTTCACTCCACGTCCCTGAGAGACGAAGCCTGTTTGCTTGTTGCCATTTTTAACCACACATTTATTTTTAGTGTACATTGATTTAATAACATCATATGTTTTCCCTCCAATACAACTTTCTATTAGTTTATCTAAAAAAAGACCTTTGTGCCAAATTGAATTAAATTATTTCTTTGAAGTCTACAAAACACGATTAGATTGTGCCTTTGTTGTTGTTTACTTGTTTGTCATTTAGAGTGTGGAGGGTGTAAATGTGGTCTGTTGTGCAATAGTTTGTTAAAAAAATCCAATCCGGCTTCTGCTCAGGACGTTGTGTTCGTCAAGGAAATTATGTAGTCTGCTATTTATGATACTGCAGACAATATTTTCCAAGTTGCTGTTAACGTAAATTCCTCTGTAATTATTTGGGTCAAATCTGTCCACATTTTTATAGATTGGTGTGATCAATCCTTGGTTTCAAATATCGTTGGAAAAGACCTTCATTGAGGATAATGTTGAAGAGTTTGAGTAAAGTAAATTTTAATTTCAGGTCTGTATATTTGATCAGATCATTTAAAATACCATCAGGAACACAATCCTTTTTTTTTGGGGTTGGAGAGTGTATAGTTTCCCCCAATAATTCTTCTTCTGTAATTGAAGTATCCACAGGATTCTAATAGTCTTTGACTGCTGATTCAAGGATTTGTCATTTTTCTTGTATATTTTTTTTTTGTTCTGGGCTCTTGTTATATTGCTGTAGAAGTTTACAAAGTGATTTCATCAACATATCCCCATTTTGGAGAGCCAATTCTTCATGATGAGAATTTGTTAATTTATTCCAGTTCTCCCAGAAGTGGTTTGATTCTATAGATTCTTCACATTTTGATTTGTTTCTTAGGGTGTGTTTGTATTTGCTTCAGTGTTTTCTCCCATATTGAAGTCGATATATTGTGTTGTCTGTGTTTTTGATTAGTGTCAACCTCCTGACCAGTATAAGGGGTTATGTTTATTGTAGTTTGGTCAGGACGTGGCAGAGGGTATTTGTTTTATGTGGTTCGGGGTTTAATGGGATATGTATTATGTAAGAGGTTGTTTGATTTTATGTGTTCCAGGGTTTTTTGGGTAATGTTCTTGTTTGTATTTCTATGGTTTTTCTATGTTGTGTATTTCTTTGTGTTGGCCTGGTATGGCTCTCAGTCAGGAACAGCTGTACATCGTTGTTGCTGATTGAGAGTCATACTTAGGTAGCCCTTGTTTCACCTCTCCCTTTGTGGGAAGTTGTGGTGCATAGCTGTGTGTTTTAGCCTGCAATCATGATCGTTTTGTTTGTGTTCAATAAAAGTCATTATGAGCACTCAACCGCTGCGCCTTGGTTCACTATGTACTACGGCCGTGACAATTAGATGTATTTATCAAAGACTTTCTTAGATTTTCTTCAATCATTATCAAACCGTTTTTCATTCTCTATTCTCTTTGGTTGGATCTTAGGTTTATTCAGATTAGCCAAGGAGGCTAATTTGTCAAATATAAAGTTTATGTTCCAAACTGACAAATTTACACCTTCATTGCTGAAGGAGAATGTTAAGGCTAAAAGTTGTCGGGGAGAGATTGTATTTTCTTTGGCTACTAATTGCTTTTTCTTGGTAGATGTCTGTACTGTTTGCACTCCATCTATAGGCCTGTTTAGTACCATGTAATTGGGATGTGATGCTTCATGGTTGGGTTCCACCCTTCTCAGATACACTGTGATTTTACTGTGGTCTGCGAGAGGTGTTAGTGGGCTGACTGTGAAGGCTCTGAGAGGTGTTAGTGGGCTGACTGAAGGCTCTGAGAGGTGTTAGTGGGCTGACTGTGAAGGCTCTGAGAGACTCTGGGTTTAGGTCAGTGGGCTGACTGTGAACGCTCTGAGAGACTCTGGGTTGAGGTCAGTGATGAAGTAGTCTGCAGTACTACTGGCAAGGGATGAGCTGTAGGTGTACCTACCGTAGGAGTCCCCTCGAAGCCTACCATTGACTATGTACAGACCCAGTTTTCGACAGAGCTTCAAGAGCTGTGCTCCATTTTTTTTTTTTCACTTTGTCATAGTTGTTTCTGTGGGGTATGTGGAGAGGGAAAGGTTGCTGCTTCCTGGTAGGTGTTTATCCTCATGGACTGTTGATAGTGTCTAGTTCTTCTGCTGTTCTAGCAGTCAGGTCTCCACAGACCAGGACGTTTGCCTGGGCCTGAAAGTGACTAATCTCCCCCCTCTAGAATGGTGAAACTCTCTTCATTGAAGCAGGGTGACTCTGAGGGGGGAATGTATGTGTCACAGAGGAAGCCGTTTTTATCTGTTAAGATAAAGCCTCCTTGTTGATTTTAAACCAGATAAAGAATTCTCCTGTTTTGATCAATTCGGTTGAATAAATTAGTTCAGATTTATACCATGTTAGCATTTCACCTGAGTCTCTGCCCTGTCCTGAGTCTCTGCCCTGTCCTGAGTCTCTGCCCTGTCCTGAGTCTCTGCCCTGTCCTGAGTCTCTGCCCTGTCCCGAGTCTCTGCCCTGTCCCGAGTCTCTGCCCTGTCCCGAGTCTCTGCCCTGTCCCGAGTCTCTGCCCTGTCCCGAGTCTCTGCCCTGTCCCGAGTCTCTGCCCTGTCCCGAGTCTCATGTCCTCAGTCTTACCCTGTCCTCCAGTCTCTACCCTGTCCTGAGTCTCTGGCCCTGTGCTGAGTCTCTGCCCGTCCTGGGGCTCTGCCCTGTGTCCTGGGGGGCTTCTGCCCTGTCCTGGGGCTTCTGCCCTGTCCTGGGCTCTGCCCTGTCCTGAGTCATCATGCCCGTGTGATTTCCTTTTAACTCTGGTGGCTGATATGATTATCTCTCTATACAAGTGGACAGGCCAGTGGAAATCCCCCTCTGTACCATGTTTCCGTCGTACTCTAATCATCCACATTTCAGCAATGTCTTTCAGGAAGTCTGGGTTTCTGCTCTTTAGCCCCAAAACAGGAACCTCCTGGATATAACCTCATTAGGTACCTCCTGTAATAACCTCATTAGGTGCCTCCTGTATATAACCTCATTAGGTACCTCCTGTATATAACCTCATTAGGTGCCTCCTGTATTAACTCTCATTAGGAACCTCCTGTATATAACCTCATTAGGTGCCTCCTGTATATAACCTCATTAGGAGCCTCCTGTATATAACCTCATTAGATGCCTCCTGTATATAACCTCATTAGGTGCCTCCTGTATATAACCTCATTAGGTACCTTCCTGTATATAACCTCATTAGGTGCCTCCTGTATATAACCTCATTAGGTGAACCTCCTTATATAACCTCATTAGGAGCCTCCTGTATATCATACCTCATTAGGTGCCTCCTGTATATAACCTCATTAGGTGCCTCCTGTATATAACCTCATTAGGTACCTCCTGTATATAACCTCATTAGGTGCCTCCTGTATATAACCTCATTAGGTGCCTCCTGTATATAACCTCATAGGTACCTCCTGTATATAACCTCATAGGTGCCTCCTGTATATAACCTCATTAGGTGCCTCCTGTATAGAAACCTCATTAGGTACCTCCTGTATATAACCTCATTAGGTGCCTCCTGATATAACCTCATTAGGAGCCCTCCTGTATATAACCTCATTAGGTACCTCTGTATATAACCCTCATAGGTGCCTCCTGTATAATACCTCATTAGGTGCCTCCTGTATATAACCTCATTAGGTGCTCCCTGTATATAACCTCATTAGGTGCCTCCTGTATATAACCTCATAGGAACCTCCTGTATATAACCTCATTAGGTACATCCTGTATATAACCTCATTAGGTGCCTCCTGTATATAACCTCATTAGGAACACTCCTGTATATAACCTCATTAGGAACCTCCTGTATATAACCTCATTAGGTACCTCCTGTATATAACCTCATTAGGGTGCCTCCTGTATATAACCTCATTAGGTACTCCTGTATATAACCTCATTAGGAACCTCCTGTATATAACCCTCATTAGGAACCTCCTGTATATAACCTCATTAGGTGCCTCCTGTATCTAACCTCATAGGTGCCTCCTGTATATAACCTCATTAGGTGCTCCTGTATATAACCTCATTAGGTACCTCCTGTATATAACCTCATTAGGTGCTCTGTATATAACCTCATTAGGTGCCTCCTGTATATAACCTCATTAGGTGCCTCCTGTATATAACCTCATTAGGAGCCTCCTGTATATAACCTCATTAGGTGCCTCCTGTATATAACCTCATTAGGTGCCTCCTGTATATAACCTCATTAGGTACCTCCTGTATATAACCTCATTAGGTGCTCCCTGTATATAACCTCATTAGGTGCCTCCTGTATATAACCTCATTAGGTGCCCTCCTGTATATACCTCATTAGGTACCTCCTGTATATAACCTCATTAGGTGCCTCCTGTATATAACCTCATTAGGAACCTCCTGTATATAACCTCATTAGGTTGCCTCCTGTATATAACCTCATTAGGTGCCTCCTGTATATAACCTCATTAGGTACCTCCTGTATATAACCTCATTAGGTGCCTCCTGTATATAACCTCATTAGGTTCCTCCTGTATATAACCTCATTAGGTGCCTCCTGTATATAACCTCATTAGGAACCTCCTGTATATAACCTAATTATAACTCTTCTTGAACTGCGCTGTTGGTTAAGGTCTTGTAAGTTGCATTTCACGGTTACGTCTACACTTGTTGTATTTGGCGCATGTGGCAACTAAAGTGTGATTTGATTTGGTTTGATTTGACTTCCATCCTTGTAAATTCCAACATTCAACGTAAAAAAATGTCGGAAGTGGTTTTTTCTTTACCTTCAAAATGAGATAAACCACTCACTGGACTGGAGGGGGGTAGAGGGGGGGGGGGAGGTGGGGGGGGTGGTCTGTTGGACTGGGCTGTTATGGACTTGTAGAGGGGGGCTGGGGGGTGGCTGGTCTGTTATGGACTGGAGGGGGTAGAGGGGGGGCTGGGGGGTGGCTGTCTGTTATGGACTGGAGGGGGTAGAGGGGGGGGCTGGGGGGTGGCTGGTCTGTTAGGGACTGGAGGGGGTAGAGGGGGGGGCTGGGGGGTGGCTGGTCTGTTATGGACTGGAGGGGGTAGAGGGGGGGCTGGGGGGTGGCTGGTCTGTTATGGACTGGAGGGGGTAGAGGGGGGGCTGGGGGGTGGCTGGTCTGTTATGGACTGGAGGGGGTAGAGGGGGGATGGGGGGTGGCTGGTCTGTTATGGACTGGAGGGGGGTTAGAGGGGGGGCTGGGGGGGTGGCTGGTCTGTTATGGACTGGAGGGGGTAGAGGGGGGGCTGGGGGTGGCTGGTCTGTATGGACTGGAGGGGGGGTAGAGGGGGGGCTGGGGGGTGGCTGGTCTGTTATGGACCTGGAGGGGGTAGAGGGGGGGCTGGGGGGTGGCTGGTCTGTTATGGACTGGGTAGGGGTAGATTTATTAAGAGGGGGGCTGGGGGTGGCTGGTCTGTTATGGACTGGAGGGGGTAGAGGGGGGGCTGGGGGGTGGCTGGTCTGTTATGGACTGGAGGGGGTAGAGGGGGGGCTGGGGGGTGGCTGGTCTGTTATGGACTGGAGGGGTAGAGGGGGGGCTGGGGGGTGGCTGGCTGGTCTGTTATGGACTGGAGGGGGTAGAGGGGGGGCTGGGGGGTGGCTGGTCTGTTATGGACTGGAGGGGGTTAGAGGGGGGGACGGGGGTGGCTGTTCTGTTATGGACTGGAGGGGGTAGAGGGGGGGGACGGGGGGTTGGTGGCTGTTCTGTTATGGACTGGAGGGGGGTAGTGGGGGGGCTGGGGGGTGGCTGGTCTGTTGGACTGGAGGGGGTAGGGGGGGCTGGGGGGTGGCTGGTCTGTTATGGACTGGAGGGGGTAGAGGGGGGGACGGGGGTGGCTGGTCTGTTATGGACTGGAGGGGGTAGAGGGGGGGACGGGGGGTGGCTGGTCTGTTATGGACTGGAGGGGGTAGAGGGGGGATGGTCTGTTATGGACTGGAGGGGGGTGGGGGGGACTGGTCTGTATGGACTGGAGGGGTGGGGTGGGCTGGTCTGTTATGGACTGGAGGGGGTATAGAGGGGGGAATGGGGGGTGGCTGGTCTGTTATGGACTGGAGGGGGTAGAGGGGGACTGGTCTGTTATGGACTGGAGGGGTAGAGATGGGGCTGGTCTGTTATGGACTGGAGGGGGTAGAGGGGGGCTGGGGGGTGGCTGGTCTGTTATGGACTGGAGGGGGTAGAGGGGGGGCTGGGGGGTGGCTGGTCTGTTATGGACTGGAGGGGGTAGAGGGGGGGCGGGGGGGTGGCTGGTCTGTTATGGACTGGAGGGGTAGTAGGGGGGGCTGGGGGGTGGCTGGTCTGTTATGACTGGGGGAGGAGGGGGGGACGGGGGGTGGCTGGTCTGTTATGGAGGGGGTAGAGGGGGGCTGGGGGGTGGCTGGTCTGTTATAGACTGGAGGGGGTAGAGGGGGGGACGGGGGGTGGCTGGTCTGTTATGGACTGGAGGGGGTAGAGGGGGGGAGGGGGGTGGCTGGTCTGTTATGGACTGGAGGGGGTAGAGGGGGGCGGGGGGTGGCTGGTCTGTTATGGACTGGAGGGGGTAGAGGGGGGGACGGGGGGTGGCTGGTCTGTTATGGGGGGGGTGAGGGTAGAGGGGGGGACGGGGGGGTGGCTGTCTGTTATGGACTGGAGGGGGTAGAGGGGGTGATGGTCTGTTATGGACTGGAGGGGGTGGGGGGGAAGCTGGTCTGTTATGACTGGAGGGGGTGGGGTGGGCTGGTCTGTTATGGACTGGAGGGGGTAGAGGGGGGAATGGGGGGTGGGCTGGTCTGTTTATGGACTGGAGGGGTGAGAGGGGGGACTGGTCTGTTATGGACTGGAGGGGTGTAGAGATGGGCTGGTCTGTTATGCCTTGGAAGGGGGGTAGAGGGGGGGGCTGGGGGGGGTGGCTGGGTCTGTTTTGGACTGGAGGGGGTAGAGGGGGGTGGCTGGTCTGTTATGGGACTGGAGGGGGTAGAGGGGGGCCTGGTCTGTATGGACTGGAGGGGGGTAGAGGGGGGGGGCTGGTCTGTTATGGACTGGAGGGGGTAGAGGGGGGGCTGGGGGGTGGCTGGTCTGTTATGGACTGGAGGGGGTAGAGGGGGGCTGGGGGGTGGCTGTTCTGTTATGGACTGGAGGGGGTAGAGGGAGAGCTGGTCGGTTATGGACTGGAGGGGGTAGAGGGGGGGCTGGTCTGTTATGGACTGGAGGGGGTAGAGGGGGGGGCTGGTCTGTTATGGACTGGAGGGGGTGTAGAGGGGGGCTGGGGGGTGGCTGGTCTGTTATGGACTGGAGGGGGTAGGGGGGGTGGCTGGTCTGTTATGGACTGGAGGGGGTAGAGGGGGGGCTGGTCTGTTATGGACTGGAGGGGGTAGAGGGGGGGGCTGGTCTGTTATGGACTGGAGGGGGTAGAGGGGGGCTGGGGGGTGGCTGGTCTGTTATGGACTGGAGGGGGTAGAGGGGGGCTGGTCTGTTATGGACTGGAGGGGGTAGAGGGGGGGGGCTGGTCTGTTATGGACTGGAGGGGGTAGAGGGGGGGGCTGGGGGGTGGCTGGTCTGTTATGGACTGGAGGGGGTAGAGGGGGGTGGCTGGTCTGTTATTGGACTGGAGGGGGGTAGAGGGGGGGCTGTCTGTTATGGACTGGAGGGGGTAGAGGGGGGGCTTGGGGGGTGGCTGGTCTGTTATGGACTGGAGGGGGTAGAGGGGGGGCTGGGGGGTGGCTGGTCTGTTATGGACTGGAGGGGGTAGAGGGGGGGTGGCTGGTCTGTTATGGACTGGAGGGGGTAGAGGGGGGGGGGGCTGGTGGGTGTTGGGGCTGGGGGGGAGTTTTTAATTTTTTTTCATATTATATATAACCCTTTATTTAACCAGGTAGGCTAGTTGAGAACAAGTCCTTTATTTAACCAGGTAGGCTAGTTGAGAACAAGTCCTTTATTTAACCAGGTAGGCTAGTAGAGAACAAGTTCTCATTTACAACTGCGACCTGGCCAAGATAAAGCAAAGCAGTTCGACAACATACAACAACACAGAGTTACACATGGAGTAAAACAAACATACAGTCAATAATACAGTAGAAAATACGTCTATATACAATGTGAGCAAATGAGGTGAGATAAGGGAGGTAAAGGCAAAAAAAAGGCCATGGTGGCAAAGTAAATACAATTTAGCAAGTAAAACACTGGAATGGTAGATTTGTAGTGGAAAGTGCAGAGTTCAGCAGGCAGATCTGGGGAGGTCTGGCTGGTTGAGGGCAGATCTGGGGAGGTCTGGCTGGTTGAGGGCAGGGCTGGGGAGGTCGGCTGGTTGAGGGCAGGGCTGGGGAGGTCTGGCTGGTTGAGGGCAGGGCTGGGGAGGTCTGGCTGGTTGAGTACAGGGCTGGGGAGGTCTGGCTGGTTGAGGGCAGGGCTGGGGAGGTCTGGCTGGTTGAGTACAGGGCTGGGGAGGTCTGGCTGGTTGAGGGCAGGGCTGTGGAGGTCTGGCTGGTGAGGGCAGGGCTGGGGAGGTCTGGCTGGTTGAGTACAGGGCTGGGGAGGTCTGGCTGGTTGAGGGCAGGGCTGGGGAGGTCTGGCTGGTTGAGGGCAGGGCTGGGAGGTCTGGCTGGTTGAGGCAGGGCTGGGAGGTCTGGCTGGTTGAGGAGCTGGGGAGGTCTGGCTGGTTGAGGCAGGGCTGGGGAGGTCTGGCTGGTTGAGGGCAGGGCTGGGGAGGTCTGGCTGGTTGAGGGCAGGGCTGGGGAGGTCTGGCTGGTTGAGGGCAGGGCTGCTGGGGAGGTCTGGCTGGTTGAGGGCAGGGCTGGGGAGGTCTGGCGGGTTGAGAGGCAGGGCTGGGGAGGTCTGGCTGGTTGAGGGCAGGGCTGGGGAGGTCTGGCTGGTTGAGGGCAGGGCTGGGGAGGTCTGGCTGGTTGATGTTAACACCTTGGTTTGGAGATCCTCTAAGGTCTGGTTGATGTTAACACCTTGGTTAGGAGCTCCTCTAAGGTCTGGTTGATGTTAACACCTTGGTTAGGAGCTCCTCTAAGGTCTGGTTGATGTTAACACCTTGGTTAGGAGGTCCTCTAAGGTCTGGTTGATGTTAACACCTTGGTTAGGAGCTCCTCTAAGGTCTGGTTGATGTTAACACCTTGGTTAGGAGGTCCTCTAAGGCCTGGTTGATGTTAACACCTTGGTTAGGAGCTCCTCTAAGGTCTGGTTGATGTTAACACCTTGGTTAGGAGCTCCTCTAAGGTCTGGTTGATGTTTACACCTTGGTTAGGAGGACCTCTAAGGTCTGGTTGATATTAACACCTTGGTTAGGAGGACCTCTAAGGTCTGGTTGATATTAACACCTTGGTTAGGATCTCCTCTAAGGTGAGGAGGTCTGGTTGATGTTAACACCTTGGTTAGGAGGTCCTCTAAGGTCTGGTTGATGTTAACACCTTGGTTAGGAGATCCTCTAAGGTCTGGTTGATGTTAACACCTTGGTTAGGAGCTCCTCTAAGGTCTGGTTGATGTTAACACCTTGGTTAGGAGCTCCTCTAAGGTCTGGTTGATGTTAACACCTTGGTTAGGAGGTCCTCTAAGGTCTGGTTGATGTTTACACCTTGGTTAGGAGCTCCTCTAAGGTCTGGTTGATGTTAACACCTTGGTTAGGATCTCCTCTAAGGTCTGGTTGATGTTAACACCTTGGTTAGGAGATCCTCTAAGGTCTGGTTGATGTTAACACCTTGGTTAGGAGCTCCTCTAAGGTCTGGTTGATGTTAACACCTTGGTTAGGAGCTCCTCTAATGTCTGGTTGATGTCAACACCTTGGTTAGGAGCTCCTCTAAGGTCTGGTTGATGTTAACACCTTGGTTAGGAGGACCTCTAAGGTCTGGTTGATATTAACACCTTGGTTAGGATCTCCTCTAAGGTGAGGAGGTCTGGTTGATGTTACCACCTTGGTTGGGAGGACCTCTAAGGTCTGGTTGATGTTAACACCTTGGTTAGGAGATCCTCTAAGGTCTGGTTGATGTTAACACCTTGGTTAGGAGCTCCTCTAAGGTCTGGTTGATGTTAACACCTTGGTTAGGAGCTCCTCTAAGGTCTGGTTGATGTCAACACCTTGGTTAGGAGCTCCTCTAAGGTCTGGTTGATGTTAACACCTTGGTTAGGAGGACCTCTAAGGTCTGGTTGATATTAACACCTTGGTTAGGATCTCCTCTAAGGTGAGGAGGTCTGGTTGATGTTAACACCTTGGTTGGGAGGACCTCTAAGGTCTGGTTGATGTTAACACCTTGGTTAGGAGCTCCTCTAAGGTCTGGTTGATGTTAACACCTTGGTTAGGAGCTCCTCTAAGGTCTGGTTGATGTTAACACCTTGGTTAGGATCTCCTCTAAGGTCTGGTTGATGTTAACACCTTGGTTAGGAGCTCCTCTAAGGTCTGGTTGATGTTAACACCTTGGTTAGGAGGTCCTCTAAGGCCTGGTTGATGTTAACACCTTGGTTAGGAGCTCCTCTAAGGTCTGGTTGATGTTAACACCTTGGTTAGGAGCTCCTCTAAGGTCTGGTTGATGTTTACACCTTGGTTAGGAGGACCTCTAAGGTCTGGTTGATATTAACACCTTGGTTAGGAGGACCTCTAAGGTCTGGTTGATATTAACACCTTGGTTAGGATCTCCTCTAAGGTGAGGAGGTCTGGTTGATGTTAACACCTTGGTTAGGAGGACCTCTAAGGTCTGGTTGATGTTAACACCTTGGTTAGGAGCTCCTCTAAGGTCTGGTTGATGTTAACACCTTGGTTAGGAGCTCCTCTAAGGTCTGGTTGATGTTAACACCTTGGTTAGGATCTCCTCTAAGGTCTGGTTGATGTTAACACCTTGGTTAGGATCTCCTCTAAGGTCTGGTTGATGTTAACACCTTGGTTAGGAGGTCCTCTAAGGTCTGGTTGATGTTAACACCTTGGTTAGGAGCTCCTCTAAGGTCTGGTTGATGTTTGCTCTCCCTCAGCAGGACCACCTCCCCCTCCAGACTGGTGAACTCATCCCTCACGGCAGCCACGGTGGTGAGGAGGACCACCTCCCCCTCCAGTCTGGTGAACTCATCCCTCATGGCAGCCACGGTGGTGAGGAGGACCACTTCTCCCTCCAGACTGTTGAACTCATCCCTCATGGCAGCCACGGTGGTGAGGAGGACCACCTCCCCCTCCAGTCTGGTGAACTCATCCCTCATGGCAGCCACGGTGGTGAGGAGGACCACCTCTCTCTCCAGACTGGTGAACTCATCCCTCACGGCAGCCACGGTGGTGAGGAGGACCACCTCTCCCTCCAGACTGTTGAACTCATCCCTCACGGCAGCCACGGTGGTTAGAGCAGACTGCTGAGAGCCATTTATTTGGCTGGTCAGTGAGAAAGATGAGATACCTCAAATCCCAGTTTTTGTAAAGGTCTGCGATAAAGGTTTTTTGGCCTCTCCTTTGGTAGTTTCTGTTTAAAAGCTTTCCTCGTTGTGTTATTTCTGGCCTCTGCAGGGTAGAGAACGGACTACGCGCTGAGGGGGAGTGGGGACATGGTGCCTGTGGGCTCTGCTGCTGCTGCTGCTGCTGTTTTGCTGCGATGTTGCCACGGCAACCAGTTTTGTTTGTCTGTCTGCTGTTTGCTAGCTAGCTCTAATTTAGCTCCAAAACCGGCAAAAAATAGGGAAAAATCTGCACACAAAAAAACCCCAGAAGATACGTTTAACGTTAGAGTCCGTGTTCCTTTTTTTGATTTACTCTCTCCCCTTGCTTGGTTTGTTCTAGCTCAATTTTTCTGTCTAGCTTGTTAGCCTGCTGGCTAGGTTTTAGTTGTGTAACTTGCTAGCGAGAGTCAAAACATCTTAATTTGAGGCGTTACGTTTTTCCCTATTCTGATTGTACAGAGTTGTTGTTCATAACTTCTTGTCTTGAATTATTTTTATATTTGAGTGTTTATCTCATTCGAAAAAAACATGTTGAGCATGTCTGTAGCTCTCTCTCTCTCTCCCTGTTGTTCTTTCTCCCTCTCGCTCCCTGTCTCCATCTCTCTACTTCTCTCATCCTGTCTCTCTCTCTCTCTCTGTTGTTCTTTCTCCCTCTCTCTCCCTCTCGCTCCCTCTCTCTCTACTTCTCTCATCCTGTCTCTCTCTCTCTCTGTTGTTCTTTCTCCCTCTCGCTCTCTCTCTCTCTACTTCTCTCTTCCTGTCTCCTGGCTCCCTCTCTCTTCCTCTCTTCCCCTCTCTTCCCCTCTCTCTCTCTATTCCCCTCTCTCTCTTTCAATTATGGCTTCCTGGTTGGTTAAAGAGAGATCTCTTCTCCTCTCCCTCCAACTCTTTTTAACCAACCAGGAAGCAATAATTGAAACCCTTTGACCAGTAATAGAGGTGAGTGACCTGGATGACAAACACACACACACACACACACACCTAAGTCTGAACTTGTCTTCCATGGATTGCCTCAGACAGATCTGGTCTCTCAGGACAGGATAGTACAGAGACTTTAAAGCCTTTGGTCCTCCCATCTCCTCTTGATTAGAGGAAAGAGAAGTCCTGAGCTCCTCTCATGTCCTCTTGATTAGAGGGAAGAGAAGTCCTGTGGTCCTCTCATCTCCTCTTGATTAGAGGGAAGAGAAGTCCTGTGGTCCTCTCATCTCCTCTTGATTAGAGGGAAGAGAAGTCCTGTGGTCCTCTCATCTCCTCTTGATTAGAGGGAAGAGAAGTCCTGTAGTCCTCTCATCTCCTCTTGATTAGAGGGAAGAGAAGTCCTGTGGTCCTCTCATCTCCTCTTGATTAGAGGGAAGAGAAGTCCTGTGGTCCTCTCATGTCCTCTTGATTAGAGGGAAGAGTGGTCCTGTGGTCCTCTCATGTCCTCTTGATTAGAGGGAAGAGAAGTCCTGTAGTCCTCTCATCTCCTCTTGATTAGAGGGAAGACAAGTCCTGTGGTCCTCTCATGTCCTCTTGATTAGAGGGAAGAGAAGTCCCGTGGTCCTCTCATCTCCTCTTGATTAGAGGGAAGAGAAGTCCTGTGGTCCTCTCATGTCCTCTTGATTAGAGGGAAGAGAAGTCCCGTGGTCCTCTCATCTCCTCTTGATTAGAGGGAAGAGAAGTCCCGTGGTCCTCTCATGTCCTCTTGATTAGAGGGAAGAGAAGTCCTGTGGTCCTCTCATGTCCTCTTGATTAGAGGGAAGAGAAGTCCCGTGGTCCTCTCATGTCCTCTTGATTAGAGGGAAGAGAAGTCCCGTGGTCCTCTCATGTCCTCTTGATTAGAGGGAAGAGAAGTCCCGTGGTCCTCTCATGTCCTCTTGATTAGAGGGAAGAGAAGTCCCGTGGTCCTCTCATCTCCTCTTGATTAGAGGGAAGAGAAGTCCTGTGGTCCTCTCATGTCCTCTTGATTAGAGGGAAGAGAAGTCCTGTGGTCCGCTCATGTCCTCTTGATTAGAGGGAAGAGAAGTCCTGTGGTCCTCTCATGTCCTCTTGTTTAGAGGGAAGAGAAGTCCTGTGGTCCTCTCATCTCCTCTTGATTAGAGGGAAGAGAAGTCCTGTGGTCCTCTCATGTCCTCTTGATTAGAGGGAAGAGAAGTCCTGTGGTCCTCTCATCTCCTCTTGATTAGAGGGAAGAGAAGTCCTGTGGTCCTCTCATTTCCTCTTGATTAGAGGGAAGAGAAGTCCTGTGGTCCTCTCATCTCCTCTTGATTAGAGGGAAGAGAAGTCCTGTGGTCCTCTCATCTCCTCTTGATTAGAGGGAAGAGAAGTCCTGTGGTTCTCTCATCTCCTCTTGATTAGAGGGAAGAGAAGTCCCGTGGTCCTCTCATGTCCTCTTGATTAGAGGGAAGAGAAGTCCCGTGGTCCTCTCATGTCCTCTTGACTAGAGGGAAGAGAAGTCCTGTGGTCCTCTCATCTCCTCTTGATTAGAGGGAAGAGAAGTCCTGTGGTCCTCTCATTTCCTCTTAATTAGAGGGAAGAGAAGTCCCGTGGTCCTCTCATCATCTCTTGATTAGAGGGAAGAGAAGGAAGTCAGTGGCTGTGTCCCAAATGGCACCGTATGTCCAATACAGTGCACTACTTTTGACCAGATACCTACGGGCCCCCGGTTAAAAGTAGTGCACTATACACGTAGGGAATAGGGTGCCATTTGAAGTGCACGTATTCTGTTGTTGTGAACCTATTGCACTGAACTAGATGTATTGAATGTAATAGGTGTTCTGTATTAACCCCGAGGTCAGCGATGGAACTGTCTGTAATTAGTGGACTGGGTTAGCATCGATCAGAAGTCTCTGGCTGCATCCCAAATGCACCCTGTCACCTGTATAGCGCAGTAGTTTTGAGTAACCTCAACTAACCTCTAGATCAACCAGAACATTAAATAAACTTAAAAAGAAACCTGAATCATTTCTTAAGAAAAGGTTAAACTCTGTTATAACTTTCTGGGTAGAATTTAGGGGGAAACACTTTGACAGGGGTGAATGGGGCCATGTTGAGAACACCAGCTGGCATTATGTCCCTGAATAACTCTTCTACTTTCCCAAACAGAGGCCTGATAACCAGGAGAATAGAGGAGAATGTTTCCTTTATCCTGGTCCACCGTTCAGCGCGCTGTGACGCACACGCACGCACGCACGCACGCACGCACGCACGCACGCACACACACACACACACACACACACACACACACACACACACACACACACACGCACGCACGCACACACACACACACACACACACACACACACACACACAGAAAGTGCTGAATAGTGCCTGCCATGAGTTGAGTAATCTCCTCTAATAAAGCCTCCTATTGGCTGTGCTATCTATCACCCTCTGAGGAACACCAGGAAACTAACCTTCCGCTGGGGCCCTGAGGAATCCAATCCAATACCAGCACAGACACTCTGTTTGGGTTCAACGGAAAATAAGACTATAATATTACCTGTATCAGTAGACTATAATATTACCTGTATCAGTAGACTATAATATTACCTGTATCAGTAGACTATAATATTACCTGTATCTATAATATTACCTGTATCTATAATATTACCTGTATCTATAATATTACCTGTATCTATAATATTACCTGTATCTATAATATTACCTGTATCAGTAGACTATAATATTACCTGTATCTATAATATTACCTGTATCAGTAGACTATAATATTACCTGTATCTATAATATTACCTGTATCTATAATATTACCTGTATCTATAATATTACCTGTATCAGTAGACTATAATATTACCTGTATCTATAATATTACCTGTATCTATAATATTACCTGTATCTATAATATTACCTGTATCAGTAGACTATAATATTACCTGTATCTATAATATTACCTGTATCAGTAGACTATAATATTACCTGTATCTATAATATTACCTGTATCTATAATATTACCTGTATCTATAATATTACCTGTATCTATAATATTAACCTTATCAGTAGACTATAATATTACCTGTATCTATAAGTATTACCTGTATCAGTAGACTAGAATATTACCTGTATCTATAATATTACCTGTATCTATAATATTACCTGTATCAGTAGACTATAATATTACCTGTATCTAGAATATTACCTGTATCAGTAGACTATAATATTACCTGTATCTATAATATTCCCTGTATCTAAATATACCTGTATCTATAATATTACCTGTATCTATAATATTACCTGTATCTATAATATTACCTGTATCAGTAGACTATAATATTACCTGTATCTATAATATTACCTGTATCAGTAGACTATAATATTACCTGTATCTATAATATTACCTGTATCAGTAGACTATAATATTACCTGTATCTATAATATTACCTGTATCTATAATATTACCTGTATCAGTAGACTATAATATTACCTGTATCTATAATATTACCTGTATCAGTAGACTACTATCACCATGTATCTATAATATTACCTGTATCAGTAACTATAATATTACCTGTAATCTATATATTAACCTGTATCTATAATATGACCTGTATCAGTAAGACTATAATATTACCTGTATCAGTAGACTATAATATTACCGGTATCTAAAATATTACCTGTATCAGTAGACTATAATATGACCTGTATCTTATAATATTACCCTGTATCTATAATATTAACTGTATCAGTAGACTATAATAACCTGTATCTAGAATATTACCTGTATCTATAATAATGAACTGTATCTATAATATTACCTGGATCTATAAAATATTACCTGTAGCTATAATAGTACCTTGTATCAGTAGACTATAATATTACCTGTATCTATAAGATTACCTGTAATCAGTAGACTATAATATTACCCTGTATCTGTAATAAATACCTACCTGTATCAGTAGAACTATAATATTACCTGTATCTATAATATTACCTGTATCTATAGATATTAACCTGTAATCAGTAGACTATAATATTACCTGTATCTATAATATTACCTGTATCAGTAGACTATAATATTACCTGTATCTATAATATTACCTGTATCAGTAGACTAATATTACCTGTATCTAGATATGACCTTATCTATAATATTACCTGTATCAGTAGACTATAATATTACCTGTATCAGTGACTAATTACCTGTATCTAAAATATTACCTGTATCAGTAGACTATAATATTACCTGTATCTATAATATTACCTGTATCTATAATATTACCTGTATCAGTAGACTATAATATAACCTGTATCTATAATATTACCTGTATCTATAATATTACCTGTATCTAAAATATTACCTGTATCTATAATATTACCTGTATCAGTAGACTATAATATAACCTGTATCTATAATATTACCTGTATCTATAATATAACCTGTATCTATAATATAACCTGTATCTATAATATTACCTGTATCAGTAGACTATAATATTACCTGTATCTGTAATATTACCTATATCTATAATATTACCTGTATCTATAATATTACCTGCATCTATAATATTACCTGTATCTATAATATAACCTGTATCTATAATATTACCTGTATCTATAATATTACCTGTATCAGTAGACTATAATATTACCTGTATCTATAATATTACCTGTATCTATAATATTACCTGTATTAGTAGACTATAATATTACATGTATCTATAATATTACCTGTATCAGTAGACTATAATATAACCTGTATCTATAATATTAACTGTATTAGTAGACTATAATATTACCTGTATCTATAATATTACCTGTATCTATAATATTACCTGCATCAGTAGACTATAATATTACCTGTATCAGTAGACTATAATATAACCTGTATCTATAATATTACCTGTATCTATAATATTACCTGTATCAGTAGACTATAATATAACCTGTATCTATAATATTACCTGTATCTATATTATTACCTGTATCTATAATATTACCTGTATCTATAATATAACCTGTATCTATAATATTACCTGTATCTATAATATTACCTGTATCAGTAGACTATAATATTACCTGTATCAGTAGACTATAATATAACCTGTATCTATAATATTACCTGTATCTATAATATTACCTGTATCTATAATATGACCTGTATCAGTAGACTATAATATTACCTGTATCTATAATATTACCTGTATCTATAATATTACCTGTATCAGTAGACTATAATATTACCTGTATCTATAATATTACCTGTATCTATAATATTACCTGTATCTTTAATATTACCTGTATCTATAATATGACCTGTATCAGTAGACTATAATATTACCTGTATCAGTAGACTATAATATTACCTGTATCTATAATATTACCTGTATCAGTAGACTATAATATTACCTGTATCTATAATATTACCTGTATCAGTAGACTATAATATTAATTGTATCTATAATATTACCTGTATCTATAATATGACCTGTATCAGTAGACTATAATATTACCTGTATCAGTAGACTATAATATAACCTGTATCTATAATATTACCTGTATCTATAATATTACCTGTATCAGTAGACTATAATATTACCTGTATCTATAATATTACCTGTATCAGTAGACTATAATATAACCTGTATCTATAATATGACCTGTATCAGTAGACTATAATATTACCTGTATCTATAATATTACCTGTATCTATAATATTACCTGTATCTATAATATTACCTGTATCAGTAGACTATAATATTACCTGTATCTATAATATTACCTGTATTTATAATATTACCTGTATCTATAATATTACCTGTATCAGTAGACTATAATATTACCTGTATCTATAATATTACCTGTATCAGTAGACTATAATATTACCTGTATCTATAATATTACCTGCATCTATAATATTACCTGTATCTATAATATTACCTGTATCAGTAGACTATAATATTACATGTATCTATAATATTACCTGTATCTATAATATTACCTGTATCTATAATATTACCTGTATCAGTAGACTATAATATTACCTGTATCTATAATATTACCTGTATCTATAATATTACCTGTATCTATAATATTACCTGTATCAGTAGACTATAATATAACCTGTATCAGTAGACTATAATATTACCTGTATCTATAATATTACCTGTATCAGTAGACTATAATATTACCTGTATCAGAGCAAATAGAAGCTGTGAAACGGAAGAGAGGATGTCTTTATACCACTGTGAGTTAGAGGATCTAATGAGGTTTGGTTTAACATCAACTTGGTGAAGCAAACGGAAACCTCAATGTACAAGTGCAAGGCCATTCCTTGAGAGAAATGGGATTAGTTAATTCAGAATTATTTATTTTTTATAACGTCTAAATCTAATTCAGGCACAATCATCATTTTTACAAGTACTCTTGTCTTCAGTAAACAAATTAAAATCCATTAGACAAAATGGTTCCTGGTTTGTCACAATCCATCCAATTAGAACAACATCTGAACGTGAGTCAAAGTCACCTTGTCACCGACCGACAGTCAGGAGACGCAACGGGAGACGAATGTGAATCCCAAATGGCACCCTTGTTCTCTATATAGTTCACTCCTTTTGACCAGGGCCCTATGGGACTATCTAGGTGGCCCGTTTGGGAGTCTAACACCCCTTAAAGACCTGCAGAGAAACAAGCACAACATGTTCCATCATAGTAATAATGTAGCAGACAGACAGACATCATCACCACCAGGCTGCTGTTTGTTCCATCATAGTAATAATGTAGCAGACAGATAGACATCATGAGCAGGCTGCTGTTTGTTCCATCATAGTAATAATGTAGCAGACAGACATCATCACCACCAGGCTGCTGTTTGTTCCATCATAGTAATAATGTAGCAGACAGATAGACATCATCACCACCAGGCTGCTGTTTGTTCCATCATAGTAATAATGTAGCAGACAGATAGACATCACCACCAGGCTGCTGTTTGTTCCATCATAGTAATAATGTAGCAGACAGATAGACATCATGAGCAGGCTGCTGTTTGTTCCATCATAGTAATAATGTAGCAGACAGATAGACATCATCACCACCAGGCTGCTGTTTGTTCCATCATAGTAATAATGTAGCAGACAGACATCATCACCACCAGGCTGCTGTTTGTTCCATCATAGTAATAATGTAGCAGACAGATAGACATCATCATGAGCAGGCTGCTGTTTGTTCCATCATAGTAATAATGTAGCAGACAGATAGACATCACCACCAGGCTGCTGTTTGTTCCATCATAGTAATAATGTAGCAGACAGACATCATCACCACCAGGCTGCTGTTTGTTCCATCATAGTAATAATGTAGCAGACAGATAGACATCATCACCACCAGGCTGCTGTTTGTTCCATCATAGTAATAATGTAGCAGACAGATAGACATCATCACCACCAGGCTGCTGTTTGTTCCATCATAGTAATAATGTAGCAGACAGATAGACATCATAACCACCAGGCTGCTGTTTGTTCCATCATAGTAATAATGTAGCAGACAGATAGACATCATCACCACCAGGCTGCTGTTTGTTCCATCATAGTAATAATGTAGCAGACAGATAGATATCATCATGAGCAGGCTGCTGTTTGTTCCATCATAGTAATAATGTAGCAGACAGATAAACATCATCACCACCAGGCTGCTGTTTGTTCCATCATAGTAATAATGTAGCAGACAGATAGACATCATCACCACCAGGCTGCTGTTTGTTCCATCATAGTAATAATGTAGCAGACAGATAGACATCATGACCACCAGGCTGCTGTTTGTTCCATCATAGTAATAATGTAGCAGACAGATAGTCATCATGACCAGGCTGCTGTTTGTTCCATCATAGTAATAATGTAGCAGACAGATAGATATCACCACCAGGCTGCTGTTTGTTCCATCATAGTAATAATGTAGCAGACAGATAGACATCATCATGAGCAGGCTGCTGTTTGTTCCATCATAGTAATAATGTAGCAGACAGATAGACATCATCACCACCAGGCTGCTGTTTGTTCCATCATAGTAATAATGTAGCAGACAGATAGACATCATGACCAGGCTGCTGTTTGTTCCATCATAGTAATAATGTAGCAGACAGATAGACATCATCACCACCAGGCTGCTGTTTGTTCCATCATAGTAATAATGTAGCAGACAGATAGATATCACCACCAGGCTGCTGTTTGTTCCATCATAGTAATAATGTAGCAGACAGACATCATCAGGACCAGGCTGCTGTTTGTTCCATCATAGTAATAATGTAGCAGACAGATAGACATCACCACCACCAGGCTGCTGTTTGTTCCATCATAGTAATCATGTAGCAGACAGATAGACATCACCACCAGGCTGCTGTTTGTTCCATCATAGTAATAATGTAGCAGACAGATAGACATCATCACCACCAGGCTGCTGTTTGTTCCATCATAGTAATAATGTAGCAGACAGACAGACATCATCACCACCAGGCTGCTGTTTGTTCCATCATAGTAATAATGTAGCAGACAGATAGACATCATCACCACCAGCCTGCTGTTTGTTCCATCATAGTAATAATGTAGCAGACAGATAGACATCATCACCACCAGGCTGCTGTTTGTTCCATCATAGTAATAATGTAGCAGACAGATAGACATCATCACCACCAGGCTGCTGTTTGTTCCATCATAGTAATAATGTAGCAGACAGACATCACCACCACCAGGCTGCTGTTTGTTCCATCATAGTAATCATGTAGCAGACAGATAGACATCATCATGAGCAGGCTGCTGTTTGTTCCATCATAGTAATAATGTAGCAGACAGATAGACATCATCATGAGCAGGCTGCTGTTTGTTCCATCATAGTAATAATGTAGCAGACAGACATCATCAGGACCAGGCTGCTGTTTGTTACATCATAGTAATAATGTAGCAGACAGACATCATCACCACCAGGCTGCTGATAGTTCCATCATAGTAATAATGTAGCAGACAGATAGACATCATGACCAGGCTGCTGTTTGTTCCATCATAGTAATAATGTAGCAGACAGATAGACATCATGACCAGGCTGCTGTTTGTTCCATCATAGTAATAATGTAGCAGACAGATAAATATCACCACCAGGCTGCTGTTTGTTCCATCATAGTAATAATGTAGCAGACAGATGGACATCATCATGACCAGGCTGCTGTTTGTTCCATCATAGTAATAATGTAGCAGACAGATAGACATCATGAGCAGGCTGCTGTTTGTTCCATCATAGTAATAATGTAGCAGACAGACATCATCACCACCAGGCTGCTGTTTGTTCCATCATAGTAATAATGTAGCAGACAGATAGACATCATCACCACCAGGCTGCTGTTTGTTCCATCATAGTAATAATGTAGCAGACAGATAGACATCACCACCAGGCTGCTGTTTGTTCCATCATAGTAATAATGTAGCAGACAGATAGACATCATGAGCAGGCTGCTGTTTGTTCCATCATAGTAATAATGTAGCAGACAGATAGACATCATCACCACCAGGCTGCTGTTTGTTCCATCATAGTAATAATGTAGCAGACAGACATCATCACCACCAGGCTGCTGTTTGTTCCATCATAGTAATAATGTAGCAGACAGATAGACATCACCACCAGGCTGCTGTTTGTTCCATCATAGTAATAATGTAGCAGACAGATAGACATCATGAGCAGGCTGCTGTTTGTTCCATCATAGTAATAATGTAGCAGACAGATAGACATCATCACCACCAGGCTGCTGTTTGTTCCATCATAGTAATAATGTAGCAGACAGACATCATCACCACCAGGCTGCTGTTTGTTCCATCATAGTAATAATGTAGCAGACAGATAGACATCATCATGAGCAGGCTGCTGTTTGTTCCATCATAGTAATAATGTAGCAGACAGATAGACATCACCACCAGGCTGCTGTTTGTTCCATCATAGTAATAATGTAGCAGACAGACATCATCACCACCAGGCTGCTGTTTGTTCCATCATAGTAATAATGTAGCAGACAGATAGACATCATCACCACCAGGCTGCTGTTTGTTCCATCATAGTAATAATGTAGCAGACAGATAGACATCATCACCACCAGGCTGCTGTTTGTTCCATCATAGTAATAATGTAGCAGACAGATAGACATCATAACCACCAGGCTGCTGTTTGTTCCATCATAGTAATAATGTAGCAGACAGATAGACATCATCACCACCAGGCTGCTGTTTGTTCCATCATAGTAATAATGTAGCAGACAGATAGATATCATCATGAGCAGGCTGCTGTTTGTTCCATCATAGTAATAATGTAGCAGACAGATAAACATCATCACCACCAGGCTGCTGTTTGTTCCATCATAGTAATAATGTAGCAGACAGATAGACATCATCACCACCAGGCTGCTGTTTGTTCCATCATAGTAATAATGTAGCAGACAGATAGACATCATGACCACCAGGCTGCTGTTTGTTCCATCATAGTAATAATGTAGCAGACAGATAGTCATCATGACCAGGCTGCTGTTTGTTCCATCATAGTAATAATGTAGCAGACAGATAGATATCACCACCAGGCTGCTGTTTGTTCCATCATAGTAATAATGTAGCAGACAGATAGACATCATCATGAGCAGGCTGCTGTTTGTTCCATCATAGTAATAATGTAGCAGACAGATAGACATCATCACCACCAGGCTGCTGTTTGTTCCATCATAGTAATAATGTAGCAGACAGATAGACATCATGACCAGGCTGCTGTTTGTTCCATCATAGTAATAATGTAGCAGACAGATAGACATCATCACCACCAGGCTGCTGTTTGTTCCATCATAGTAATAATGTAGCAGACAGATAGATATCACCACCAGGCTGCTGTTTGTTCCATCATAGTAATAATGTAGCAGACAGACATCATCAGGACCAGGCTGCTGTTTGTTCCATCATAGTAATAATGTAGCAGACAGATAGACATCACCACCACCAGGCTGCTGTTTGTTCCATCATAGTAATCATGTAGCAGACAGATAGACATCACCACCAGGCTGCTGTTTGTTCCATCATAGTAATAATGTAGCAGACAGATAGACATCATCACCACCAGGCTGCTGTTTGTTCCATCATAGTAATAATGTAGCAGACAGACAGACATCATCACCACCAGGCTGCTGTTTGTTCCATCATAGTAATAATGTAGCAGACAGATAGACATCATCACCACCAGCCTGCTGTTTGTTCCATCATAGTAATAATGTAGCAGACAGATAGACATCATCACCACCAGGCTGCTGTTTGTTCCATCATAGTAATAATGTAGCAGACAGATAGACATCATCACCACCAGGCTGCTGTTTGTTCCATCATAGTAATAATGTAGCAGACAGACATCACCACCACCAGGCTGCTGTTTGTTCCATCATAGTAATCATGTAGCAGACAGATAGACATCATCATGAGCAGGCTGCTGTTTGTTCCATCATAGTAATAATGTAGCAGACAGATAGACATCATCATGAGCAGGCTGCTGTTTGTTCCATCATAGTAATAATGTAGCAGACAGACATCATCAGGACCAGGCTGCTGTTTGTTACATCATAGTAATAATGTAGCAGACAGACATCATCACCACCAGGCTGCTGATAGTTCCATCATAGTAATAATGTAGCAGACAGATAGACATCATGACCAGGCTGCTGTTTGTTCCATCATAGTAATAATGTAGCAGACAGATAGACATCATGACCAGGCTGCTGTTTGTTCCATCATAGTAATAATGTAGCAGACAGATAAATATCACCACCAGGCTGCTGTTTGTTCCATCATAGTAATAATGTAGCAGACAGATGGACATCATCATGACCAGGCTGCTGTTTGTTCCATCATAGTAATAATGTAGCAGACAGATAGACATCATGAGCAGGCTGCTGTTTGTTCCATCATAGTAATAATGTAGCAGACAGACATCATCACCACCAGGCTGCTGTTTGTTCCATCATAGTAATAATGTAGCAGACAGATAGACATCATCACCACCAGGCTGCTGTTTGTTCCATCATAGTAATAATGTAGCAGACAGATAGACATCACCACCAGGCTGCTGTTTGTTCCATCATAGTAATAATGTAGCAGACAGATAGACATCATGAGCAGGCTGCTGTTTGTTCCATCATAGTAATAATGTAGCAGACAGATAGACATCATCACCACCAGGCTGCTGTTTGTTCCATCATAGTAATAATGTAGCAGACAGACATCATCACCACCAGGCTGCTGTTTGTTCCATCATAGTAATAATGTAGCAGACAGATAGACATCATCATGAGCAGGCTGCTGTTTGTTCCATCATAGTAATAATGTAGCAGACAGATAGACATCACCACCAGGCTGCTGTTTGTTCCATCATAGTAATAATGTAGCAGACAGACATCATCACCACCAGGCTGCTGTTTGTTCCATCATAGTAATAATGTAGCAGACAGATAGACATCATCACCACCAGGCTGCTGTTTGTTCCATCATAGTAATAATGTAGCAGACAGATAGACATCATCACCACCAGGCTGCTGTTTGTTCCATCATAGTAATAATGTAGCAGACAGATAGACATCATCACCACCAGGCTGCTGTTTGTTCCATCATAGTATTAATGTAGCAGACAGATGGACATCATAACCACCAGGCTGCTGTTTGTTCCATCATAGTAATAATGTAGCAGACAGATAGACATCATCACCACCAGGCTGCTGTTTGTTCCATCATAGTAATAATGTAGCAGACAGACATCATCACCACCAGGCTGCTGTTTGTTCCATCATAGTAATAATGTAGCAGACAGATAGACATCATCATGAGCAGGCTGCTGTTTGTTCCATCATAGTAATAATGTAGCAGACAGACATCATCACCACCAGGCTGCTGTTTGTTCCATCATAGTAATAATGTAGCAGACAGATAGACATCATCACCACCAGGCTGCTGTTTGTTCCATCATAGTAATAATGTAGCAGACAGATAGACATCATCACCACCAGGCTGCTGTTTGTTCCATCATAGTAATAATGTAGCAGACAGACATCATCACCACCAGGCTGCTGTTTGTTCCATCATAGTAATAATGTAGCAGACAGATAGACATCATCACCACCAGGCTGCTGTTTGTTCCATCATAGTAATAATGTAGCAGACAGATAGACATCATCATGAGCAGGCTGCTGTTTGTTCTTATCAGAAACATTAATTAATGAATTAATTCATTCCTTCCACAGTGTGGTTCTCTTAGCTATGCTAAGCTACCTTCGTGGCTAGTATGATAACTTTTTCATACCCAGGAAATCCCAGTGTGAAAAACCTGAAATTCACAACTTTCGTTCATCTGCTTGCTCTACTCTCATATTTAGTCTCACAATCAAGTGTTTCAACCATGTTCTTCTCAGAACAACCAGTTTGACAAGCAGAACACAAAACCATTTGACATAAACAGTTGCATTAACAAATGCATTGACAAAAGTCATTAAATAAATAATGTCCGCCAAGCAAAAACCTGATAAAACATGTATTTATATGAATGCTGGAAGTACATGAATTGTCTGCTCAGTGTGGAATGATTATCCAACTAGTCAGTCACCACTGTTTGGATTTTGTGACAGCGACTATATGAGCTTATTACAGTATTATAGACACTATGACCTGAGATCTCCGATGACCTTCTATATAGAAGGACCCCTGACCTTCTATTGACTCTGCTTTGGCTTGATCTCCCATGATCCTCTATGTAGAAGGACCCCTTATCTTCTAATGACTCTACTGTGGCTTGATCTCCCATGATCCTCTATGTAGAAGGCCCCCTGACCTTCTAATGACTCTACTGTGGCTTGATCTCCCATGATCCTCTATGTAAAAGAACCTTTGACCTTCTAATGACTCTACTGTGGCTTGATCTCCCATGATCCTCTATGTAGAAGGACCCCGTATCTTCTAATGACTCTACTGTGGCTTGATCTCCCATGATCCTCTATGTAGAATAACCTTTGACCTTCTAATGACTCTACTGTGGCTTGATCTCCCATGATCATCTATGTAGAAGGACCCCTTACCTTCTAATGACTCTACTGTGGCTTGATCTCCCATGATCCTCTATGTAGAAGGACCCCTTACCTTCTAATGACTCTACTGTGGCTTGATCTCCCATGATCCTCTATGTAGAAGACCCTTTGACCTTCTAATGACTCTACTGTGGCTTGTGAGAACCGTAGAGCAGTTCATAGTTGGGATTAATAGTTTGGACCTGGAACCGTTCTGTCTTTACTTCAGCCACCGTTAATCACACAGGCTAATGTTTGGTGACTGGGATGCAGAAGAAATAGATGAATCCAATGGAAAAGGAGTCTGTAGCTCAAAAATGCAATGTTTAAAAAGTATTGGAAGCACCACTCAGACAGTAAACACTCCCCACCTCCTCATAATAACACCACTCAGACAGTAAACACTCCCCACCTCCTCATAATAACACCACTCAGACAGTAAACACTCCTCATAATAACACCACTCAGACAGTAAACACTCCCCACCTCCTCATAATAACACCACTCAGACAGTAAACACTCCTCACCTCCTCATAATAACACCACTCAGACAGTAAACACTCCTCACCTCCTCATAATAACACCACTCAGACAGTAAACACTCCCCACCTCCTCATAATAACACCACTCAGACAGTAAACACTCCTCACCTCCTCATAATAACACCACTCAGACAGTAAACACTCCTCACCTCCTCATAATAACACCACTCAGACAGTAAACACTCCCAACCTCCTCATAATAACACCACTCAGACAGTAAACACTCCTCATAATAACACCACTCAGACAGTAAACACTCCTCACCTCCTCATAATAACACCACTCAGACAGTAAACACTCCTCACCTCCTCATAATAACACCACTCAGACAGGTAAACACTCCCCCCTCCTCATAATAACACCACTCAGACAGTAAACACTCCTCACCTCCTCATAATAACACCACTCAGACAGTAAACACTCCTCACCTCCTCATAATAACACCACTCAGACAGTAAACACTCCTCATAATAACACCACTCAGACAGTAAACACTCCTCACACTCCCTCATAATCACACCACTCAGACAATACACACTCCCCACCTCCTCATAATAAACAAACCACTCAGACAAGTAAACACTCCTCACTCTCCCTCATACTAACATCACCACTCAGACAGTAAACACTCCCACCCACTCCATCATAATAACCCACTCCAGACAGTAAACCCTCCTCATATAACACCACTCAGACAGTAGTAAAAACTCCTCCACCTCCTCATAATAACACCACTCAGACAGTAAACACTCCCCACCTCCTCCATAAATAACACCACTCAGACAGTAAAACACTTCCTCACCTCCTTATAATAACAACCACTCAGACAGTAAACACTCCCAACCTCCGGTATAATAAACACCACTCAGACCAGTAAAACACTCCTCATAATAACACCACTCAGACAGTAAACACTCCTCACCTCCTCATAATAACACCACTCAGACAGTAAACACTCCTCATAATAACACCACTCAGACAGTAAACACTCCTCACCTCCTCATAATAACACCACTCAGACAGTAAACACTCCCAACCTCCTCATAATAACACCACTCAGACAGTAAACACTCCTCATAACAACACCACTCAGACAGTAAACACTCCTCACCTCCTCATAATAACACCACTCAGACAGTAAACACTCCTCACCTCCTCATAATAACACCACTCAGACAGTAAACACTCCTCACCTCCTCATAATAACACCACTCAGACAGTAAACACTCCTCACCTCCTCATAATAACACAACTCAGACAGTAAACACTCCTCACCTCCTCATAATAACACCACTCAGACAGTAAACACTCCTCACCTCCTCATAATAACACCACTCAGACAGTAAACACTGCTCACCTCCTCATAATAACACCACTCAGACAGTAAACACTCCTCACCTCCTCATAATAACACCACTCAGACAGTAAACACTCCTCACCTACTCATAATAACACCACTCAGACAGTAAACACTCCTCACCTCCTCATAATAACACCACTCAGACAGTAAACACTGCTCATAATAACACATAATAACACCCATAGCCTCGCTTTTGTTATTTTACTGCTGCTCTTGTATTATTTGTTACTTTTATTTCTTATTTTATTAGGTTTGGTATTTTTCTTAAAACTGCATTGTTGGTTAATTGGCTTGTAGGTAAGCATTTCCCTGTAAGTTCTACACCTGTTGTATTCGGCGGACGTGACAAATACATTTTAATTTTAATTTTTTTATCTCTTCTCCTGTTCCGGATCCTTCTAGAACATTCCGTCACAACCTTCCGTCTGAACCCACAGATTACCGGGAGATTTGTGGTGATGTGATGCTCGTTCCGTTAGGAAATGTCAACCTTCTTCTCTAAATGAGATCTTAACTTCGCCCTACAGTCAGCATGTTGGTTAAATGAACACGACAGACATAAACAGAAATCAACAGAAACCATAACCAATCTCCCTCACGTTATTTACACATGATTCGCATGTGGCAAATTATATACAATGATTGTGCAAATGTGGATTTCCTTGGAAACAAAGCCAGTCAGAGAAATACATATTGTAGTGTATCTTAATGATAGCCTTTCTCTACAGTCCAGAGAGTGTTGTTCTCCATCACTTCACAGATCAATAGGTACATCTGCTCTTAATGGCTGATCATTCACAATACTGTCAACAGCAGGACAGAAACCTGGCCCACCACCTCCCAGCTAAACCTGGTCCACCACCTCCCAGCTAAACCTGGCCCACCACCCTCTCAGCTAAACCTGGCCCACCACCTCCCAGCTAAACCTGGCCCACCACCTCCCAGCTAAACCTGGCCCACCACCCTCCCAGCTAAACCTGGCCCACCACCTCCCAGCTAAACCTGGTCCACCACCTCCCAGCTAAACCTGGCCCACCACCTCCCAGCTAAACCTGGCCCACCACCTCCCAGCTAAACCTGGCCCACCACCTCCCAGCTAAACCTGGCCCACCACCTCCCAGCTAAACCTGGTCCACCACCTCCCAGCTAAACCTGGCCCACCACCTCCCAGCTAAACCTGGCCCACCACCCTCCCAGCTAAACCTGGCCCACCACCTCCCAGCTAAACCTGGCCCACCACCTCCCAGCTAAACCTGGCCCACCACCTCCCAGCTAAACCTGGTCCACCACCTCCCAGCTAAACCTGGCCCACCACCTCACAGCTAAACCTGGCCCAGTACTTCCCAGCAAAACCTGGCCCATCACCCTCCCAGCTAAACCTGGCCCACCACCTCACAGCTAAACCTGGCCCACCACCTCCCAGCTAAACCTGGCCCACCACCTCCCAGCTAAACCTGGCCCACCACCTCCCAGCTAAACCTGGCCCACCACCTCACAGCTAAACCTGGCCCACCACCTCCCAGCTAAACCTGGTCCACCACCTCCCAGCTAAACCTGGCCCACCACCTCCCAGCTAAACCTGGCCCACCACCTCCCAGCTAAACCTGGTCCATCACAGCAGTTAGAATTTAAAGATTTAAGCTTAAGTCGTTCCGCCAGCAGGACGCCTAGCTTGAAGTTAAGAACTGTCCCTGAGCCTCTTCTGCATTCTCTGGACACAACATTCAGTACTCTAGTCACACCAGAGAGTTAACCATGTCTTTCCCCTCCATGGGTTAAATCTACTGCCAGGTATTCACACCAGAGGTTAAATCTACCGTCAGGTATTCACACCAGAGAGTTAACCATGCCATGTCCCCTCCATGGGTTAAATCTACTGCCAGGTATTCACACCAGAGGTTAAATCTACCGTCAGGTATTCACACCAGAGAGTTAACCATGCCATGTCCCCTCCATGGGTTAAATCTACTGCCAGGTATTCACACCAGAGGTTAAATCTACTGCCAGGTATTCACACCAGAGGTTTAATCTACTACCAGGTATTCACACCAGAGAGTTAAATCTACCGTCAGGTAGTCACACCAGAGGTTAAATCTACTGCCAGGTAGTCACACCAGAGGTTTAATCTACTACCAGGTATTCACACCAGAGGTTTAATCTACCGTCAGGTATTCACACCAGAGGTTAAATCTACCATCAGGTAACCACACCAGAGAGTTAACCATGTCTGTCCACTCCTCGCCTCCTCAGTTTGCAGTCTTTATACATGTTGATGTGGAGAATGGCGTGTATAATGCATGGCCATTGGAATGGCAGATTATCGCGACTGGGATTAAAGGAAATGGAAGCTAACTGAGAGGATCCATGGTGTTGATACCCGTTAGCCCTACCAGTTCCTTTCTCCATGGTAATTCACTGCTACAGGTGTGTGTTGGTCGCAACATTCAATGAAGAGGAAGGGAGAATGCGGTAGACATTCATGTGGTTATTCATGTCAGACTGAATGCCTCAATGCCTGATAACACGTGTGCACAGTAGGGTTGTCTGTTTGTAATTCATACTTCTACTAGCATGCTAATGGATCAGTCTAGTCAGGTATACTGTCTGTTTGTAATTCATACTTCTACTAGCATGCCATGGGTCAGTCAGGTATACTGTCTGTTTGTAATTCATAGTTCTACTAGCATGCCATGGGTCAGTCAGGTATACTGTCTGTTTGTAATTCATAATTCTATTGGCATGCTAATGGATCAGTCCAGTCAGGTATACTGTCTGTTTGTAATTCACACTTCTACTAGCATGCCATGGGCCAGTCAGGTATACTGTCTGTTTGTAATTCATACTTCTATTAGCATGCTAATGGATCAGTCCAGTCAGGTATACTGTCTGTTTGTAATTCACACTTCTACTAGCATGCCATGGGTCAGTCAGGTATACTGTCTGTTTGTAATTCATACTTCTATTAGCATGCTAATGGATCAGTCCAGTCAGGTATACTGTCTGTTTGTAATTCACACTTCTACTAGCATGCCATGGGTCAGTCAGGTATACTGTCTGTTTGTAATTCATACTTCTATTAGCATGCTAATGGATCAGTCCAGTCAGGTATACTGTCTGTTTGTAATTCATACTTCTACTAGCATGCCATGGGCCAGTCAGGTATACTGTCTGTTTGTAATTCATACTTCTACTAGCATGCCATGGGCCAGTCAGGTATACTGGCTGTTTGTAATTCACACTTCTGCTAACATTTCATGGGTCAGTCAGGTATACTGTCTGTTTGTAATTCATACTTCTACTAGCATGCTAATGGATCAGTCCAGTCAGGTATACTGTCTGTTTGTAATTCATACTTCTACTAGCATGCTAATGGATCAGTCCAGTCAGGTATACTGTCTGTTTGTAATTCAGACTTCTACTAGCATGCCATGGGCCAGTCAGGTATACTGGCTGTTTGTAATTCACACTTCTGCTAACATTTCATGGGTCAGTCAGGTATACTGTCTGTTTGTAATTCATACTTCTACTAGCATGCTAATGGATCAGTCAGGTATACTGTCTGTTTGTAATTCAGACTTCTACTAGCATGCCATGGGCCAGTCAGGTATACTGGCTGTTTGTAATTCATACTTCTACTAGCATGCTAATGGATCAGTCAGGTATACTGTCTGTTTGTAATTCAGACTTCTACTAGCATGCTAATGGATCAGTCAGGTATAATGTAGGAGGAGAAACAGGACTCCCTTGTTCTCTCTGTCTCCCTTTTCGTTCTCTCAGTCTGCTTTTTCAGTCTCTCTCTGCCCAAAACCTCCCTCTCTCTTTCTCTCTCTCCTACCCTGCCTCCCTCTCATCACCTATTCTGTACACATAGTGCTCCGTTTGCTGGGACTGCCCTAGGCGTTGCTTCTCCTGAATGATTGATTATCTTTCAAGGCTGCTCCTGTTCTCTCTGCACTGCTGTCCCAATTTCCCTCCCTCCCTCCCTCCCTCCCTCCCTCCCTCCCTCCCTCCAATAAAAGAACAGAGAACGTCACGGCTGGGAACAGAGACACAGTTTGCTGTTCTGCTAAGAGAGAGGGAGGGATGAAGTTTCAACACATCATCCCAAAAAGACTTTGACCTTGACTTCTAGTTCTTGTGTTCTTGCGAAGTGATAGGTGGTAGTTGGGTGTTGAGATGTTGCCTTTAAAAAAAAAACGTGTTTAGTTAGTTGATTTAGTTTAACTTAGTTGATTTCTAAGTTCTTAAAATTAGTTGCAAAGTCAACATATGTGAGTTGAATAAAATAAAACATAAATTGCAATGCTTTTCCATGCGGTCTGTGTAGAAATATGAGACAAGATGTTCCATATAAACAGGCTGATCAGGAGATCACTGGGCCACATTAATTAACGCAGCTCATGTTGAGACTGATAGCTAATTAGCATCACCGCTTCACTCTGCCTTCCTGCTTTAATCATTAGCCACCGGCTAATTAGCGACGACATCATATGGTATGGTTGCGTTCCAAATGGCACACTATTCCCTATATAGTACACTACTATAGACCAGAGCCCTATTCCCTATATAGTCCACTACTATAGACCAGAGCCCTATTCCCTATATAGTACACTACTATAGACCAGAGCCCTATTCCCTATATAGTACACTACTTTCTACCAGAACCCTATTCCCTATATAGTACACTACTTTCTACCAGAGGCCTATTCCCTATATAGTGCACTACTATAGACCAGAGCCCTATTCCCTATATAGTGCACTACTATAGACCAGAGCCCTATTCCCTATATAGTACACTACTTTCTACCAGAACCCTACAGATGCTATTTGGAACGCACCCAACAGGAAACATGTGACATCAGAATGGCAACTAAACAGATACTCTGGGTAACGGCACCCTAGATGAGAACAGACAGACTCCAGCCCAAACTATTGGGTTCCAACGAGGCCTTGGTTTAACACATACAGCCCAAACTACTGGGTTCCAACGAGGCCTTGGTTTAACACATACAGCCCAAACTACTGGGTTCCAACGAGGCCTTGGTTTAACACATACAGCCCAAACTACTGGGTTCCAACGAGGCCTTGGTTTAACACATACAGCCCAAACTACTGGGTTCCAACGAGGCCTTGGTTTAACACATACAGCCCAAACTACTGGGTTCCAACGAGGCCTTGGTTTAACACATACAGACACTCATCTTCCCCTAATGTGCCATGGTCCCAAGTGGCACCCTATTCCCTATGTAGTGCACTACTTTGCCATCGTCACAATCAAATGCTGACAAATATTTAAAAAACTAAAATAATAATAATTCAGTTTTAAAAAGCTGACGGGACAAAAGTAAACAATACCCATGTTTGCATTAAAAGAACACAGCGAGATGGAGTTGTTTAACTCAGACATAATGCTGATTTTCATGGGACAGGGCATTGTGTTCCCTTTTTAATTAAAAAACATCCAAAACATTTAACCATTACACCTGGGTCTCTCTCTCCCTCCCTCTCTCCCTCTCTCTCTCTCCCTGTCCCCCCACCCCCCCCACACTCTCTCTCTCCCTATACCTGTCCCCTCACCCCACCCCCCCTCACTCTCTCCCACTCCCTCTCCCTCTCCCTGTCCCCCCACCCCCCCACACTCTCTCCCTCTCTCTCTCCCTCACTCTCTCCCTCACTCTCTCCCTCACTCTTTCCCTCACTCTTTCCCTCACCCTCTCCCTCTCCCTGTCCCCCCGCCCCACCCCCCCACACTCTCTCCCACTTTCTCTACCCCTCACTCTCTCCCTCACTCTCCCCCTCACTCTTTCCCTCACCCTCTCCCTGTACCCCCACCCCATCCCCTCTCTCTCTCTCTCTCTCGCCCTCTCTCCCTCTACCTGTCCCCCCACCCCTCGTCTCTCTCTCCCTCTCTCTGTTCCCCTCTTCCCTCAGTCCATCCATCACTGTCTGTATAGTGGGAGGTGAATAATATCTAGTAGTTAATTAAAGGAGTGTCTCCTGGTTGTCGTCTCGTCTACTCCTGGGTACGTGGAGGTGAATAATATGTAAACTCCCTTTTTCAGGACCCCGTCTTTCAAAAGATAATTCGTAAAAATACAAATAACTTCACAGATCTTCATTGTAAAGGGTTTAAACACTGATTAAACACACCACACACTTTTACACACACACACTCCTGCACACTCTGTACTTTGGGGAATGATGATTGATTAGTTGCCTGTAGAAAGTTGCTGCTACGACATTAGCAGACAACAATATAATGTTTGGAATGAGTGATTAGTTGTTTGGCTCTGTTTTTAATAGAGTTTAACCCAGAGCTTGAATATCATTGCATCTGATTAAGAACAGAAAGCTCCTTCTACACTGAGACTGCATGCCAAAATAAAAAACCGTAATCCCTATATAGTGCACTACTTTTGACCGGGACCCGTAGGATAGTAGTGCACTACATAGGGAATAGTGTGCTATTTAGGAGGTATTCACTGAGGGATTCTCTCTGGCTGATTGAAACGGAACACTTGCTGCTTACCAGACTAATTAACTGACACAATCACAAGTCATTTCACACAGTCCAGCAAAAATAAATACAGAGCCGACTGGGGCCCCTCCTCTGAGAACTGGGTCTCATCCGCTCAATAGCAACACAACAAAGGACTCTGGGATATGATGGTGTGGCTCACATGTGTTTGTCAGAAACTTGAAGTACAATATTGTGACCCACGTTTCCTCCTCTCCCGGTCATGCCTGTCTAGACTCATCATCACAGTAATGCATTGATTCATACTTCCTAGGATGAGGTTTTGGCCAGATAGGATGAGGTTTTGGCCAGATAGGATGAGGTTTTGGTTAGATAGGATGAGGGTTTGGCCAGATAGGATGAGGTTTTGGCCAGATAGGATGAGGTTTTGGTCAGATAGGATGAGGGTTTGGCCAGATAGGATGAGGTTTTGGCCAGATAGGATGAGGTTTTGGCCAGATAGGATGAGGTTTTGGCCAGGTAGGATGAGGTTTTGGCCAGGTAGGATGAGGTTTTGGCCAGGTAGGATGAGGCTTTGGCCAGATAGGATGAGGTTTTGGCCAGATAGGATGAGGTTTTGGCCAGATAGGATGAGGTTTTGGCCAGATAGGATGAGGTTTTGGCCAGATAGGATGAGGTTTTGGCCAGGTAGGATGAGGTTTTGGCCAGGTAGGATGAGGTTTTGGCCAGATAGGATGAGGTTTTGGCCAGATAGGATGAGGTTTTGGCCTGATAGGATGAGGTTTTGGCCAGATAGGATGAGGTTTTGGCCAGATAGGATGAGGTTTTGGCCAGATAGGATGAGGTTTTGGCCAGGTAGGATGAGGTTTTGGCCTGATAGGATGAGGTTTTGGCCAGGTAGGATGAGGTTTTGGCCAGATAGGATGAGGTTTTGGCCAGGTAGGATGAGGTTTTGGCCAGATAGGATGAGGTTTTGGCCAGATAGGATGAGGTTTTGGCCAGATAGGATGAGGTTTTGGCCTGATAGGATGAGGTTTTGGCCAGATAGGATGAGGTTTTGGCCAGATAGGATGAGGTTTTGGTCAGATAGGATGAGGTTTTGGCCAGATAGGATGAGGTTTTGGTCAGATAGGATGAGGTTTTGGCCAGATAGGATACATGCTGGTCTTTGTAGCGCTTTTCAGAGCGGGTGTTGTCGGACAGCTGAACGTTCCGGAAGCAGGCCGGCTGATGAACCAGGAAGTGGGTTCTGTTTGATTACACCGCTGAATATTTCCTGCAGACACACAGGGAGGACCTTGCTGCAGATTACATCAGGACCGGACCGGACCAGACCACACCAGCTACAGACCCGACCAGACCAGGTACAGACAAACCAGACCAGACCAGGTACAGACCAGACTAGACCAGGTACAGACCAGACTAGACCAGGTACAGACCAGACTAGAGCAGACCAGGTACAGACCAGACTAGAGCAGACCAGGTACAGACAAACCAGACCAGACCAGGTACAGACAAACCAGACCAGGTACAGAGCAGACCAGACCAGGTACAGACCAGACCAGACCAGACTAGACTAGACCAGGTACAGACCAGACCAGGTACAGACCAGACTAGACCAGACCAGGTACAGACCAGACTAGAGCAGACCAGGTACAAACAAACCAGACCAGGTATAGACAAACCAGACCAGACCAGGTACAGACAAACCAGACTAGACTAGACCAGACCAGACCAGGTACAGACAAACCAGACCAGGTACAGACAAACCAGACCAGACCAGGTACATACCAGACCAGACTAGACTAGACCAGACCAGACCAGGTACAGACAAACCAGACCAGACCAGACCAGACCAGGTACAGACAAACCAGACCAGACCAGACCAGGTACATACCAGACCAGACTAGACTAGACTAGACCAGACCAGGTACAGACAAACCAAACCAGACCAGACCAGGTACATACCAGACCAGACTAGACCAGACCAGACCAGACCAGGTACAGACAAAACCAGACCAGACCAGATACAGACCAGACCAGACCAGGTACAGACCAGACCCGACGAGACCAGGTACAGACCAGACCAGACCAAACCAGGTACAGACCAGACCAGACCAAACCAGGTACAGACCAGACTAGAGCAGACAAACTCTGCTCAGACGGGACTAGATTCAAACAGTGCTACAATCTCACCTCATCTACAGAACCATCAACCCATCTCTGTATGCTACATTCCATCATGTAGTAGAGAATGTAGTCAGAACACTTCTAGCTGGACCTCTGCAGCGGACTCAGACTGAGATTGAATATCATCATCATGGTCCGGAAAGGCCCAATGAGAGACTGGCTCACAGCTGTCCATGAGAAGGTAAAGACTAGCCCAATGAGAGACTGAGAGACTGGCTCACAGCTGTCTATGAGAAGGTAAAGACTAGCCCAATGAGAGACTGGCTTACAGCTGTCCATGGGAGGGTAAAGACAGGCAGACTTCGAGGCGACAGGTAGCCTAGTGGTTAGAGCGGCAGGTAGCCTAGTGGTTAGAGCGGCAGGTAGCCTAGTGGTTAGAGTGTTGGGCCAGTAACCGCTAGATTGAATCCCCGAGCTGACAAGGTAAAAATCTGTCGTTCTGCCCCTAAACAAGATAGTTAACCCACTGTTACTAGGCCGTCATTGTAAATAAGAATTTGTTCTTAACTGACTTGCCTAGTTAAATAAAGGTTTAAAAAAATCAAAAATAAAAACTGTCACTCTACAGACTGATATCACCTGTCACTACAGACTGGTATCACCTGTCACTACAGACTGGTATCAACTGTCACTCTACAGACTGGTATCACCTGTCACTCTACAGACTGATATCACCTGTCACTCTACAGACTGATATCACCTGTCACTACAGACTGGTATCACCTGTCACTCTACAGACTGATATCACCTATCACTCTACAGACTGATATCACCTGTCACTCTACAGACTGGTATCACCTGTCACTACAGACTGGTGTCACCTGTCACTACAGACTGGTATCACCTGTCACTCTACAGACTGATATCACCTGTCACTACAGACTGATATCACCTGTCACTACAGACTGGTATCACCTGTCACTACAGACTGATATCACCTGTCACACTACAGACTGATATCACCTGTCACTACAGACTGGTATCACCTGTCACTACAGACTGGTATCACCTGTCACTACAGACTGGTATCACCTGTCACTACAGACAGGTATCACCTGTCACTACAGACTGGTATCACCTGTCACTACAGACTGGTATCACCTGTCACTCTACAGACTGATATCACCTGTCACTCTACAGACTGATATAACCTGTCACTACAGACTGGTATCACCTATCACTACAGACTGGTATCACCTGTCACTACAGACTGGTATCACCTGTCACTCTAAACTGATATCACCTGTCACTACAGACTGATATCACCTGTCACTACAGACTGATATCACCTGTCACTAAAAACTGGTATCACCTGTCACTACAGACTGATATCACCTGACACTCTACAGACTGATATCACCTGTCACTACAGACTGATATCACCTGTCACTACAGACTGATATCACCTGTCACTACAGACTGGTATCACCTGGCACTCTACAGACTGGTATAACCTGTCACTACAGACTGGTATCACCTGTCACTCTACAGACTGGTATAGCCTGTCACTCTACAGACTGGTATCACCTGTCACTACAGACTGGTATAACCTGTCACTACAGACTGGTTTCACCTGTCACTACAGACTGGTATCACCTGTCACTACAGACTGGTATCACCTGTCACTCTACAGAATGGTATCACATGTCACTCTACAGACTGGTATCACCTGTCACTAAAGACTGATATTACCTGTCCCTACAGACTGGTATCACCTGTCACTCTACAGACTGGTATCACCTGTCGCTACAGACTGGTATCACTTGTCACTACAGACTGATATCACCTGTCACTCTACAGACTGGTATCACCTGTCACTACAGACTGGTATCACCTGTCACTCTACAGACTGGTATCACCTGTCACTACAGACTGGTATCACCTGTCACTACAGACTGGTATCACCTGTCACTACAGACTGATATCACCTGTCACTCTACAGACTATCACTTGTCACTACAGACTGATATCACCTGTCACTACAGACTGATATCACCTGTCACTACAGACTGATATCACCTGTCACTACAGACTGGTATCACCTGTCACTACAGACTGATATCACCTGACACTCTAGAGACTGGTATCACCTGTCACTACAGACTGGTATCACCTGTCACTACAGACTGGTATCACCTGTCACTCTACAGACTGGTATCACCTGTCACTAAAGACTGATATCACCTGTCCCTACAGACTGGTATCACCTGTCACTCTACAGACTGGTATCACCTGTTGCTACAGACTGGTATCACCTGTCACTCTAAACTGATATCACCTGTCACTACAGACTGATATCACCTGTCACTACAGACTGATATCACCTGTCACTAAAAACTGGTATCACCTGTCACTACAGACTGATATCACCTGTCACTCTACAGACTGGTATCACCTGTCACTACAGACTGGTATCACCTGTCACTCTACAGACTGGTATCACCTGTCACTACAGACTGGTATCACCTGTCACTCTACAGACTGATATCACCTGTCACTACAGACTGGTATCACCTGTCACTATAGACTGATATCACCTGTCACTACAGACTGATATCACCTGTCACTCTACAGACTATCACTTGTCACTACAGACTGATATCACCTGTCACTACGGACTGATATCACCTGTCACTACAGACTGGTATCACCTGTCACTCTACAGACTGGTATCACCTGTCACTACAGACTGATATCACCTGACACTCTACAGACTGGTATCACCTGTCACTACAGACTGGTATCACCTGTCACTCTACAGACTGATATCACCTGTCACTACAGACTGGTATCACCTGTCACTACAGACTGATATCACCTGTCACTATAGACTGATATCACCTGTCACTCGACAGACTATCACTTGTCACTACAGACTGATATCACCTGTCACTACAGACTGATATCACCTGACACTCTACAGACTGGTATCACCTGTCACTACAGACTGGTATCACCTGTCACTCTACAGACTGGTATCACCTGTCACTACAGACTGATATCACCTGACACTCTACAGACTGGTATCACCTGTCACTACAGACTGGTATCACCTGTCACTCTACAGACTGGTATCACCTGTCACTAAAGACTGATATATCCTGTCCCTACAGACTGGTATCACCTGTCACTCTACAGACTGGTATCACCTGTCACTACAGACTTGTATCACCTGTCACTACAGACTGGTATCACCTGTCACTACAGACTGGTATCACCTGTCACTCTACAGACTGGTATCACCTGTCACTCTACAGACTGGTATCACCTGTCACTACAGACTGGTATCACCTGTCACTCTACAGACTGGTATCACCTGTCACTACAGACTTGTATCACCTGTCACTACAGACTGGTATCACCTGTCACTACAGACTGATATCACCTGACACTCTACAGACTGGTATCACCTGTCACTACAGACTGGTATCACCTGTCACTCTACAGACTGGTATCACCTGTCACTAAAGACTGATATATCCTGTCCCTACAGACTGGTATCACCTGTCACTCTACAGACTGGTATCACCTGTCACTACAGACTTGTATCACCTGTCACTACAGACTGGTATCACCTGTCACTACAGACTGGTATCACCTGTCACTCTACAGACTGGTATCACCTGTCACTCTACAGACTGGTATCACCTGTCACTACAGACTGGTATCACCTGTCACTCTACAGACTGGTATCACCTGTCACTACAGACTTGTATCACCTGTCACTACAGACTGGTATCACCTGTCACTACAGACTGATATCACCTGTCACTCTACAGACTGGTATCACCTGTCACTACAGACTGGTATCACCTGTCACTCTACAGACTGGTATCACCTGTCACTACAGACTGGTATCACCTGTCACTCTACAGACTGATATCACCTGTCACTACAGACTGGTATCACCTGTCACTCTACAGACTGATATCACCTGTCACTACAGACTGGTATCACCTGTCACTCTACAGACTGATATCACCTCTCACTACAGACTGGTATCACCTGTCACTACAGACTGGTATCACCTGTCACTACAGACTGGTATCACCTGTCACTACAGACTGGTATCACCTGTCACTACAGACTGGTATCACCTGTCACTACAGACTGGTATCACCTGTCACTCTACAGACTGGTATCACCTGTCCCTACAGACTGGTATCACCTGTCACTCTACAGACTGGTATCACCTGTCACTACAGACTTGTATCACCTGTCACTACAGACTGGTATCACCTGTCACTACAGACTGGTATCACCTGTCACTCTACAGACTGATATCACCTCTCACCACAGACTGGTATCACCTGTCAATACAGACTGGTATCACCTGTCACTACAGACTGGTATCACCTGTCACTACAGACTGGTATCACCTGTCACTACAGACTTGTATCACCTGTCACTCTACAGACTGGTATCACCTGTCACTACAGACTGGTATCACCTGTCACTCTACAGACTGGTATCACCTGTCACTACAGACTGGTATCACCTGTCACTACAGACTGGTATCACCTGTCACTACAGACTGGTATCACCTGTCACTACAGACTGATATCACCTGTCACTCTACAGACTGGTATCGCCTGTCACTACAGACTGGTATCACCTGTCACTCTACAGACTGGTATCACCTGTCACTACAGACTGGTATCACCTGTCACTACAGACTGGTATCACCTGTCACTACAGACTGGTATCACCTGTCACTACAGACTGATATCACCTGTCACTCTACAGACTGGTATCACCTGTCACTACAGACTGGTATCACCTGTCACTACAGACTGGTATCACCTGTCACTCTACAGACTGATATCACCTGTCACTACAGACTGGTATCACCTGTCACTCTACAGACTGATATCACCTATCACTCTACAGACTGATATCACCTGTCACTCTACAGACTGGTATCACCTGTCACTACAGACTGGTGTCACCTGTCACTACAGACTGGTATCACCTGTCACTCTACAGACTGATATCACCTGTCACTACAGACTGATATCACCTGTCACTACAGACTGGTATCACCTGTCACTACAGACTGATATCACCTGTTACACTACAGACTGATATCACCTGTCACTACAGACTGGTATCACCTGTCACTACAGACTGGTATCACCTGTCACTACAGACTGGTATCACCTGTCACTACAGACTGATATCACCTGTCACTACTGACTGATATCACCTATCACTACAGACTGGTATCACCTGTCCCTACAGACTGGTATCACCTGTCACTCTACAGACTGATATCACCTGTCACTACAGACTGGTATCACCTGTCACTACAGACTGGTATCACCTATCACTACAGACTGATATCACCTGTCACTCTACAGACTGGTATCACCCTTCACTCTACAGACTGATATTACCTGTCCCTACAGACTGATATCACCTGTCACTCTACAGACTGATATCACCTGTCACTCTACAGACTGGTATCACCTGTCACTCTACAGACTGGTATCACCTGTCACTACAGACTGATATCACCTGTCACTACAGACTGATATCACCTGTCACTCTACAGACTGGTATCACCTGTCACTCTACAGACTGATATCACCTGTCACTACAGACTGATATCACCTGTCACTACAGACTGATATCACCTGTCACTCTACAGACTGATATCACCTGTCACTACAGACTGGTATCACCTGTCAATACAGATGGACATCTTTGGACTATGTAAACAACCGAACAGCACAGCATTAAAACATACTTAATGTTTGACAGGAATTAATTTCAAAACATCTGTTCCCTCTCCCATCTACTTTGTTCATCCTGGAAATGAACATGGACATGAACCCACTGTTTTTACATGCCCTGACACAGTCAACTCTCTCTCTCGCAATCTCTCTGTTTCTCTCTCTCGCTCTCTCTGTCTCTCACCGTCTCTCTCTCTCTGTCTCTCATGTCTCTCTCTCTCTCTCTCTGTCTCTCACCGTCTCTCTCTCTCTGTCTCTCATGTCTCTCTCTCTCTGTCTCTCATGTCTCTCATGTCTCTCTCTCTCATGTCTCTCATGTCTCTCTCTCTCTGATGTATCTCATGTCTCTCTCTCTGATGTCTCTCATGTCTCTCTCTCTCATGTCTCTCATGTCTCTCTCTCTCATGTCTCTCATGTCTCTCTCTCTCTGTCTCTCATGTCTCTCATGTCTCTCTCTCTCTGTCTCTCATGTCTCTCATGTCTCTCTCTCTCTGTCTCTCATGTCTCTCATGTCTCTCTCTCTCTGTCTCTCATGTCTCTCATGTCTCTCTCTCTCTGTCTCTCATGTCTCTCATGTCTCTCTCTCTGTCTCTCATGTCTCTCTCTCTCATGTCTCTCTCTCGTCTCTCTCTCTCATCTCTCTCATGTCTCTCTCTCTCATGTCTCTCATCTCTCTCATGTCTCTCTCTCTCATGTCTCTCATCTCTCTCATGTCTCTCTCTCTCTCTCTCTCTCTCTGTCTCTCATTCCCCTCTCTCTTTGTCTCTCATTCCCCCCTCTCTGTCTCTCATTCCCCCCTCTCTGTCTCTCATTCCCCCCTCTCTGTCTCTCATTCCCCCCTCTCTGTCTCTCATTCCCCCCTCTGTCTCTCTCTCTGTCTCTCTGTCTCTCTGTCTCTCTCTCTCTCTCTCTCTCTCTCTCTCTCTCTCTCTGTCTCTCTCTCTCTGTCTCTCTCTGTCTCTCTCTGTCTCTCTCTCTCTCTGTCTCTCTCTCTCTCTCTGTCTCTCTCTCTCTCTGTCTCTCTGTCTCTCTGTCTCTCTGTCTCTCTCTCTCTCTGTGTGTCTCTCTCTCTCTCTCTCTCTGTGTGTCTGTCTCTCTGTCTCTCCCCCCAAATCCACAGCGTTAAGCCCAGCTGACCATGATAGTTTACACTGGGTCCACTACGGAGGGGAAAAACACCACAATAGAATCAATACTCTATGTCTTACTTTTGTACCAAGAGAAAAGAAATACAATCCTAAACACATCTATAGTTTGTACCCCTCCTTTATTGATTGAGTAATGAATTGTCTCTGGCGCGTGTCCCAAATGGCAAGCTATTCACTACATAGTGCGCTATTTCTGACCAGAGCCCCACATGGGACCTGGTCACAGGTAGTTCACCAAATAGGGAACCATTTGGGACACAGATTGAGTGTAATTAATGATCTTCTCTTCTATGTTTAATTACGTTTCTTTGTTGACTTTTTTTTTGGTTATTGATTGTCAGTTCAGGATGTTTTCACTAGAGGCTCAACATTCACAGACAAACTTTCACGATAGCTACCATTCAGAGCTCTAAACCAGCACTGCTGTAAAATAGTACAACTTCCAGAAACAGACTTTATACAACAGAGACATTATCTGGCTATTTACCAAGTGTAGTATTTAGCTAAAACACAGCCATTATCTGGCTATTTACCAACTGTAGTATCTAGCTAACACACAGCCATTATCTGTCTATTTACCAACTGTAGTATCTAGCTAACACAAAGCCGTTATCTGTCTATTTACCAACTGTAGTATCTAGCTAACACACACAGCCATTATCTGGCTATTTACCAACTGTAGTATCTAGCTAACACACAGCCATTATCTGGCTATTTACCAACTGTAGTATCTAGCTAACACACAGACATTATCTGGCTATTTACCAACTGTAGTATCTAGCTAACACCCAGCCATTATCTGTCTACTTACCAACTGAAGTATCTAGCTAACACACAGCCATTATATGTCTATTTACCAACTGTAGTATCTAGCTAACACACAGCCATTATCTGGCTATTTACCAACTGTAGTATCTAGCTAACACAGCCATTATCTGGCTATTTACCAACTGTAGTATTTAGCTAACACAGCCATTATCTGGCTATTTACCAAGTGTAGTATTTAGCTAACACAGCCATTATATGTCTATTTACCAATTGTAGTATCTAGCTAACACACAGACATTATCTGGCTATTTACCAACTGTAGTATCTAGCTAACACACACAGCCATTATCTGTCTATTTACCAACTGTAGTATCTAGCTAACACACAGCCATTATCTGTCTATTTACCAACTGTAGTATCTAGCTAACACACAGCCATTATCTGGCTATTTACCAACTGTAGTATCTAGCTAACACACAGCCGTTAACTGGCTATTTACCAACTGTAGTATCTAGCTAACACACACAGCCATTATCTGTCTATTTACCAACTGTAGTATCTAGCTAACACACAGCCATTATCTGTCTATTTACCAACTGTAGTATCTAGCTAAAACAAATACCTTTTCTGTCTATTTACCAACTGTAGTATCTAGCTAACACACAGCCATTATCTGGCTATTTACCAACTGTAGTATCTAGCTAACACACAGCCATTATCTGTTTATTTACCAACTGTAGTATCTAGCTAACACACACAGCCATTATCTGGCTATTTACCAACTGTAGTATCTAGCTAACACAGCCATTATCTGGATATTTACCAACTGTAGTATCTAGCTAACACACAGCCATTATCTGGCTATTTACCAACTGTAGTATCTAGCTAACACACACAGCCATTATCTGTCTATTTACCAACTGTAGTATCTAGCTAACACACAGCCATTATCTGTCTATTTACCAACTGTAGTATCTAGCTAAAACAAATGCCTTTTCTGTCTATTTACCAACTGTAGTATCTAGCTAATACACACAGCCATTATCTGTCTATTTAGCAACTGTAGTATCTAGCTAACACACAGCCATTATCTGGCTATTTACCAAGTGTAGTATTTAGCTAACACAGCCATTATATGTCTATTTACCAATTGTAGTATCTAGCTAACACACAGACATTATCTGGCTATTTACCAACTGTAGTATCTAGCTAACACACACAGCCATTATCTGTCTATTTACCAACTGTAGTATCTAGCTAACACACAGCCATTATCTGTCTATTTACCAACTGTAGTATCTAGCTAACACACAGCCATTATCTGGCTATTTACCAACTGTAGTATCTAGCTAACACACAGCCATTATCTGTCTATTTACCAACTGTAGTATCTAGCTAACACACAGCCATTATCTGGCTATTTACCAACTGTAGTATCTAGCTAACACACAGCCATTATCTGGCTATTTACCAACTGTAGTATCTAGCTAAAACACAGCCATTATCTGGCTATTTACCAACTGTAGTATCTAGCTAACACACACAGCCATTATCTGTCTATTTACCAACTGTAGTATCTAGCTAACACAGCCATTATCTGGCTATTTACCAACTGTAGTATCTAGCTAACACACAGCCATTATCTGTCTATTTACCAACTGTAGTATCTAGCTAACACACAGCCATTATCTGTCTACTTACCAACTGTAGTATCTAGCTAACACACAGCCATTATCTGTCTATTTACCAACTGTAGTATCTAGCTAACACACAGCCATTATCTGTCTATTTACCAACTGTAGTACACAGCTGAAGAAGGTAAAAAAGGGATAAGTATTGAATGTTAATTAAATGTGGAGGGTCTGGGAGTTTTCTCTGAAGTTTGAAATGTATTTAGCTGAGGTGTATGTAAACTTCGACTTCAACTGTATATCCCTAACATGTGATACAGACAGGAGAAATAATCATGTTCAATGGATATATGTCCCAAATGGCACCCTATTCCCTATATAGTGCACTACTATAGACCAGAGCCCTATTCCCTATATATAGTACACTACTTTAGACCAGGACCCTATTCCCTATATAGTACACTACTTTAGACCATACCCTATTCCCTATATAGTGCCCTACTTTAGACCAGAGCCCTATTCCCTATATAGTGCACTACTTTAGACCAGGACCCTATTCCCTATATAGTACACTACTATAGACCAGAGCCCTATTCCCTATATAGTGCACTACTTTAGACCAGAGCCCTATTCCCTATATAGTGCACTACTTTAGTCCAGAGCCCTATTCCCTATATAGTGCACTACTTTAGTCCAGAGCCCTACTAGGGCGTTATTTGGGATGCATCCTGTTCCCTGAGCCACAGAGAGATGAGGTTCCATGAGGGATTTTTGCTGTATATCTTGTGACAGCGTTTGGCTTCACTACTGTTGTCCCTTTCCTGAAAGACAGTAATACAAAGCAATCTAAACACTATAGGAAGCTGCAGTGCACTGAACCTCAGAATGACTCTGGAATCTCTGGAGTTGATGTTGCTCCTGAACGTGTTGGTTCTGAACGTGTTGCTCCTGAACATGTTGCTCCTGAACGTGTTGGTTCTGAATGTGTTGGTTCTGAATGTGTTGGTTCTGAATGTGCTGGTTCTGAATGTGTTGGTCCTGAATGTGCTGGTACTGAATGTGTTGGTCCTGAACGTGTTGCTCCTGAATGTGTTGGTTCTGAATGTGTTGGTTCTGAATGTGCTGGTTCTGAATGTGTTGGTTCTGAATGTGTTGCTCCTGAACATGTTGGTTCTGAATGTGTTGGTTCTGAATGTGTTGCTCCTGAACATGTTGGTTCTGAATGTGTTGGTTCTGAACGTGTTGGTTCTGAATGTGTTGGTTCTGAATGTGTTGGTCCTGAACGTGCTGGTTCTGAACGTGCTGGTTCTGAATGTGTTGGTTCTGAACGTGTTGTTCCTGAATGTGTTGCTCCTGAATGTGTAGCTCCTGAATGTGTTGGTCCTGAATGTGCTGGTTCTGAATGTGCTGGTTCTGAATGTGTTGGTCCTGAACGTGTTGCTCCTGAATGTGCTGGTTCTGAACGTGTCGGTTCTGAATGTGTTGGTTCTGAACGTGTTGGTTCTGAATGTGTCGGTTCTGAATGTGTTGGTTCTGAATGTGTTGGTTCTGAATATGTTGGTTCTGAATGTGTTGGTTCTGAACGTGTTGTTTCTGAATGTGTCGGTTCTGAATGTGTTGGTTCTGAATGTGTTGGTTCTGAATATGTTGGTTCTGAATGTGTTGGTTCTGAACGTGTTGCTCTTGAACATGCTGGTTCTGAATTGGCACCTATTTTTGTTGTGGTCTTGTTTTGCCATGTCACTCTCCCCCTCTCACACCCTTCTCCCCTGAACCTACTCTACTGCCCTACCAATACCTCCACCCAGATGCCACCCAACCAACCCACTACCCCAGACATGGTAGGCTGTTATAGAGGCTCAGCGCTGAATGGTAAAGGAGCTCCAGGCTGACTGCAGCTTCTTACACATCTGCCAGCCCCATCGGGGTTGGTGATGTTGGCTGTGTAGCCTGGGAAGTGTTGGCTTTATATCCTGGATGGTATTGGCCCTAGCCCGCTGACTGAAGTCTTGCCAGGTTGGCCCTCTATGGAACACCAGGCTGACACCCTGCCCATGGCCCTCTGGACATTGGTCATGAAACGGCATCCTTCTCAGCTGCTTGGCATGGGAAACCCTCTGCAGCATTATGATACAAGGACATCGACACTAGGACATCGTGCTGGCTTGGCATGGGAAACCCTCTGCAGCATTATGATACAAGGACATCGACACTAGACCAGAGTGCTGGCTCGGCATGGGAAACCCTCTGCAGCATTATGATACAAGGACAACGACACTAGGACAGAGTGCTGGCTCGGCATGGGAAACCCTCTGCAGCATTATGATACAAGGACAACAACACTAGACCAGAGTGCTGGCTCAGCATGGGAAACCCTCTGCAGCATTATGATACAAGGACAACAACACTAGGACAGAGTGCTGGCTCGGCTTGGGAAACCCTCTGCAGCATTATGATACAAGGACATCGACACTAGACCAGAGTGCTGGCTCGGCATGGGAAACCCTCTGCGGCATTATGATACAAGGACATCGACACTAGGAGAGAGTGCTGGCTTGGCATGGGAAACCCTCTGCAGCATTATGATACAAGGACATCGACCACTAGACCAGAGTGCTGGCTTGGCATGGGACACCCTCTGCAGCGTTATGATACAAGGACATCGACACTAGACCAGAGTGCTGGCTCGGCATGGGACACCCTCTGCAGCATTATGATACAAGGACATCGACACTAGACCAGAGTGCTGGCTCGGCATGGGAAACCCTCTGCAGCATTATGATACAAGGACATCGACCACTAGACCAGAGTGCTGGCTCGGCATGGGAAACCCTCTGCAGCATTATGATACAAGGACATCGACACTAGACCAGAGTGCTGGCTCAGCATGGGAAACCCTCTGCAGCATTATGATACAAGGACATCGACACTAGACCAGAGTGCTGGCTCGGCATGGGAAACCCTCTGCAGCATTATGATACAAGGACATCGACACTAGACCAGAGTGCTGGCTCGGCATGGGAAACCCTCTGCGGCATTATGATACAAGGACATCGACACTAGGACACAGTGCTGGCTCGGCATGGGAAACCCTCTGCAGCATTATGATACAAGGACATCGACCACTAGACCAGGGGGCTGGCTCGGCATGGGAAACCCTCTGCAGCATTATGATACAAGGACATCGACACTAGACCAGAGTGCTGGCTTGGCATGGGAAACCCTCTGCAGCATTATGATACAAGGACATCGACACTAGGAGAGAGTGCTGGCTTGGCATGGGAAACCCTCTGCAGCATTATGATACAAGGACATCGACACTAGACCAGAGTGCTGGCTTGGCATGGGAAACCCTCTGCAGCATTATGATACAAGGACATCGACCACTAGACCAGAGTGCTGGCTTGGCATGGGACACCCTCTGCAGCGTTATGATACAAGGACATCGACACTAGGACAGAGTGCTGGCTTGGCATGGGAAACCCTCTGCAGCATTATGATACAAGGACATCGACCACTAGACAGGGGGCTGGCTCGGCATGGGAAACCCTCTGCAGCTTTATGATACAAGGACATCGACACTAGACCAGAGTGCCGGCTCGGCATGGGAAACCCTCTGCAGCATTATGATACAAGGACATCGACCACTAGACCAGAGTGCTGGCTTGGCATGGGACACCCTCTGCAGCGTTATGATACAAGGACATCGACACTAGGACAGAGTGCTGGCTTGGCATGGGAAACCCTCTGCAGCGTTATGATACAAGGACATCGACACTAGACCAGAGTGCCGGCTCGGCATGGGAAACCCTCTGCAGCGTTATGATACAAGGACATCGACACTAGACCAGAGTGCCGGCTCGGCATGGGAAACACACTTTACCTCCAGATGGTGACATAATGAGGACAGAAATAGAGTATATTATCTAGTTGTAAAGGAAGGGATGTTTTATCCAGCCGCTGATCCTGCTGAACGCTGGCTTGGCACCGTGAATCCACTCTGGACTGCTCCTGTAGTCTACAACCCCCCCTGATGCTTAAATAAGAAGGAGGACAAACTGAAGTGAAAAAACTATGGGGGGTAGTTTACCACTAGAATAAAGACCTTCGTTCTTGGACCTGGGATTGAATAAAGTCCTTCGTTCTTGGACCTAGGTTTGAATAAAGTCCTTCATTCTTGGACCTAGGTTTGAATAAAGTCCTTCATTCTTGGACCTAGGTTTGCCACTAATAATGAAAAAAGACAGTGGACATGGACCCATGTTCATTAGGCTGTAGAACCTGGGCTAGAATAGGACCCATGTTCATTAGGCTGTAGAACCTGGGCTAGAATAGGACCCATGTTCATTAGGCTGTAGAACCTGGGCTAGAATAGGACCCATGTTAATTAGGCTGTATTACCTGGGCTAGAATAGGACCCATGTTCATTAGGCTGTAGAACCTGGGCTAGAATAGGACCCATGTTCATTAGGCTGTAGAACCTGGGCTAGAATAGGACCCATGTTCATTAGGCTGTAAAGATAAAGAGGGAACGGGTACTTTGAGACAGACACTGACATTGTATTTGACCCGGAGGTAAGTCCTGCTGAACTGGTACCGGACAGGGTGGACAGGCATCGTTATGTTGAAGCTCAGTGGGTTCTGTTACGATACGGTAGTTAACAGTCTGAGACTGGGCTGACCAGCGCCAGAGGAAGACACTATGGCTGAACACGTACTGACCAGACATCAGAACCACATTACAGGGTTTAATATCATACTGACCAGATATCAGAACCACATTAATATCATACTGACCAGATATCAGAACCACATTAATATCATACTGACCAGACATCAGAACCACATTACAGGGTTTAATATCATACTGACCAGATATCAGAACCACATTAATATCATACTGACCAGATATCAGAACCACATTACAGGGTTGAATATCATACTGACCAGATATCAGAACCACATTAATATCATACTGACCAGATATCAGAACCACATTAATATCATACTGACCAGATATCAGAACCACATTACAGGGTTTAATATCATACTGACCAGATATCAGAACCACATTAATATCATACTGACCAGATATCAGAACCACATTAATATCATACTGACCAAATATCAGAACCACATTAATATCATACTGACCAGATATCAGAACCACATTACAGGGTTGAATATCATACTGACCAGATATCAGAACCACATTAATATCATACTGACCAGATATCAGAACCACATTACAGGGTTGAATATCATACTGACCAGATATCAGAACCACATTAATATCATACTGACCAGACATCAGAACCACATTACAGGGTTTAACATCATTCTGCTCTGAATACTAAATACTTCAGAATGGTTCGTCCGCTGCCGGGACGATACTTTAATGTTCTTAATATCCTAACAATAGCTTTCAATTACAAGCTGAATGAAGCACATTTTGAATGTAAGATTTATATATCTCTATCACACAGTATCACGATTGAAAATAACTCAGCTAATGGTGATCTTAGCCCTTTACCTCCAGGCATGAGCGTTACCTCTGCATGAACCCTGTCAGGTAAGGAAGCCCACGACTCCAGACCACTAACCCCCAGGGCTCAGTATAATGAGACTGGGACACCAGTCAGTGAACTAACGGAGATGGCTAAACAGCCCAGACCCTGACACTTCCATCAGCGCAGTCGTGTCAGGTATACTGACTCACTACTGATCTCAGGTCAGGGTGTCTGTAACCAGTAGATATACTGTCTCACTACTGATCTCAGGTCAGGGTGTCTGTAACCAGTAGATATACTGTCTCATTACTGATCTCAGGTCTGTAACCAGTAGATATACTGTCTCACTACTGATCTCAGGTCAGGGTGTCTGTAACCAGTAGATATACTGTCTCATTACTGATCTCAGGTCAGGGTGTCTGTAACCAGTAGATATACTGTCTCATTACTGATCTCAGGTCAGGGTGTCTGTAACCAGTAGATATACTGTCTCATTACTGATCTCAGGTCAGGGTGTCTGTAACCAGTAGATATACTGTCTCATTACTGATCTCAGGTCTGTAACCAGTAGATATACTGTCTCATTACTGATCTCAGGTCTGTAACCAGTAGATATACTGTCTCACTACTGATCTCAGGTCAGGGTGTCTGTAACCAGTAGATATACTGTCTCATTACTGATCTCAGGTCAGGGTGTCTGTAACCAGTAGATATACTGTCTCATTACTGATCTCAGGTCTGTAACCAGTAGATATACTGTCTCACTACTGATCTCAGGTCAGGGTGTCTGTAACCAGTAGATATACTGTCTCATTACTGATCTCAGGTCAGGGTGTCTGTAACCAGTAGATATACTGTCTCATTACTGATCTCAGGTCTGTAACCAGTAGATATACTGTCTCACTACTGATCTCAGGTCAGGGTGTCTGTAACCAGTAGATATACTGTCTCATTACTGATCTCAGGTCAGGGTGTCTGTAACCAGTAGATATACTGTCTCATTACTGATCTCAGGTCAGGGTGTCTGTAACCAGTAGATATACTGTCTCATTACTGATCTCAGGTTTGTAACCAGTAGATATACTGTCTCACTACTGATCTCAGGTCAGGGTGTCTGTAACCAGTAGATATACTGTCTCATTACTGATCTCAGGTCTGTAACCAGTAGATATACTGTCTCATTACTGATCTCAGGTCAGGGTGTCTGTAACCAGTAGATATACTGTCTCACTACTGATCTCAGGTCAGGGTGTCTGTAAACAGTAGATATACTGTCTCATTACTGATCTCAGGTCAGGGTGTCTGTAAACAGTAGATATACTGTCTCATTACTGATCTCAGGTCAGGGTGTCTGTAACCAGTAGATATACTGTCTCATTACTGATCTCAGGTCAGGGTGTCTGTAACCAGTAGATATACTGTCTCATTACTGATCTCAGGTCTGTAACCAGTAGATATACTGTCTCATTACTGATCTCAGATCAGGGTGTCTGTAACCAGTAGGTATACTGTCTCATTACTGATCTCAGGTCTGTAACCAGTAGATATACTGTCTCATTACTGATCTCAGGTCTGTAACCAGTAGATATACTGTCTCATTACTGATCTCAGGTCAGGGTGTCTGTAACCTGTAGATATACTGTCTCATTACTGATCTCAGGTCAGGGTGTCTGTAACCAGTAGATATACTGTCTCATTACTGATCTCAGGTCTGTAACCAGTAGATATACTCTCATTACTGATCTCAGGTCAGGGTGTCTGTAACCAGTAGATATACTGTCTCATTACTGATCTCAGGTCTGTAACCAGTAGATATACTGTCTCACTACTGATCTCAGGTCTGTAACCAGTAGATATACTGTCTCATTACTGATCTCAGGTCTGTAACCAGTAGATATACTGTCTCATTACTGATCTCAGGTCAGGGTGTCTGTAACCAGTAGATGTACTGTCTCACTACTGATCTCAGGTCAGGGTGTCTGTAGATATACTGTCTCATTACTGTCGTCTTTATTCATGTAATATCTCTGCGAACAGATTTTACATGTGGAATTGCATGTCAGACATCAATAGCGCGCTGAGCGATCGGTAGGTAACCCGTAGAGAGAGAGAGAGAGAGAGCCATGTCAGACATCAACAGCACGCTGAGCGATCGGTAGGTAACCCGTAGAGAGAGAGAGAGAGAGAGCCATGTCAGACATCAACAGCACGCTGAGCGATCGGTAGGTAACCCATAGAGAGAGAGAGAGAGAGCCATGTCAGACATCAACAGCACGCTGAGCGATCGGTAGGTAACCCGTAGAGAGAGAGAGAGAGAGAGAGCCATGTCAGACATCAACAGCGCGCTGAGCGATCGGTAGGTAACCCGTAGAGAGAGAGAGAGAGAGAGAGAGCCATGTCAGACATCAACAGCGCGCTGAGCGATCGGTAGGTAACCTGTAGAGAGAGAGAGAGAGAGAGAGAGAGAGAGAGAGAGAGAGAGAGAGAGAGAGCCAGTGTGATGTGAACGATCCTTCAGTGTTCAACCACCCTGGATGTGAGTACACTTGGCTGATTTAGGATCCCACTGGCTCATGGGAGATTAGAGATCACCTGTATTGTATTGTTCTAATTCAGACTGCAAGGTGAGCTTTCAGGGGGTCTTCACTCCCCAGACTTGAGTTGTCTGTACAATTAGAAAATTGTTGAATGAGGAGGACCCTGTAAAGCTGTCTGTTTTAACAGAGCTGTGATCTATGTTATGTCATCGCAGTCTGGGATGTGATGCTCCCTGACAGCTCAGGGCCTTTTAAGAAAGCCTTACTGAACCAATACAACCAGCACATTTAAACAGGCCTCCAACGTGGATTGTAATAGAGAAGTGACTTCAATTCTGGCAGAGCTTCGAGCAGGGTAAACACACACACACACACACACACACACACACACACACACACACACACACACACACACACACACACACACACACACACACACACACACACACACACACACACACACACACACACACAGGCTAGCATGCAGCCACTGGTCTCTGTCGTTGATTGAGTGAACAGTGTTAGTGCCATTTGGCCCCCTCGTCCCTATTGGACCTGGTTAAAGTAGGGCCCCTTATAGGGAATAAGGTGCCATATTTTATGTCTCTGGCAACAAATGAGTTAAACGAATCAGAGTTAAATGAATCAAGAGTTAAATGAATCAGAGTTAAATGAATCAGATTTAAATTAATCACTAGTTAAATGAATTAATAATTAAATGAATCAGAGTTAAATGAATCACGAGTTAAATGAATCACGAGTTAAATGAATCACGAGTTAATTGAATCAAGAGTTAAATGATTCAGAGTTAAATGAATCACGAGTTAAATGAATCACGAGTTAAATGAATCACGAATTAAATGAATCACGAATTAAATGAATCACGAGTTAAATGAATCAGAGTTAAATGAATCATAGTTTCATTTTCATTGTAGTCATTTAGCAGACGCTCTTATCCAGAGCAACTTACAGTAGTGAATGCATACATTTTCATACATTTCATGCATTTTTTTGTACTGGCCCCCCGTGGGAATCGAACCCACAACCCTGGCGTTGCACACACCATGCTGGCGTTGCAAACACCATGCTCTACCAACTGAGCCACAGGGAAGAGTTAAATGAATCAGAGTTAAATGAATCAGAGTTAAATGAATCAGAGTTAAATGAATCAGAGTTAAATGAATCAGATAAACTAATCAGCTTCATGTTTCATACGTTAGTCCAGAGAGTATTCTCCTGTTCTTTCACACTGATAACGTTAAAGAGTAATCCACAGTTGAAACAGTACAAATCTTTCCCCCAGCCCCGTTTCGGTAAAAGCTGAAGGATGTGGCTGGAGAAATGTAACTACCCTCAAATTGATATGCAGAGCAATGGATGCAATGACTGACTATCCATGATGTCAACATGATCGTTTGAACCAAGTTTACTTTAATAAAGTGTTAGTTTACATTGACTTTTTATATTTTGGGTTCTGATGGAGTACGACATTTGAACTAAGCTCATGAAGCATTTATCAGTTATATTCATTGACTAATTTATTGATTAATTTACAAGTTATGTTAATTTATTGATTCATTTACAAGTTATATTCATTGATTCATTTATTGATACATTTATAAGTTATATTCATTGATTCATTTATTGATTCATTTATAAGTTATATTAATTGATTAGTTTATTGATTAATTTGTAAGTTATATTCACCGATTCATTTATTGATTCATTTAGAAGTCAAAAAATGAATGCAGCAACTGCATATGTAAAATATGTCACAAGAATAATGACTGGTTGATAAAACACCCAACCCGTTCTCAACAAGCACCACTGATAAGACACCCAACCCATTCTCAACAAGCACCACTGATAAAACACCCGACCCGTTCTCAACAAGCACCACTGATAAAACACCCAACCCATTCTCAAAAAGCACCACTGATAAAACACCCGACCCATTCTCAACAAGCACCACTGATAAAACACCCAACCCATTCTCAACAAGCACCACTGATAAAACACCCAACCCATTCTCAACAAGCACCACTGATAAAACACCCAAACCATTCTCAACAAGCACCACTGATAAAACACCCAACCCCATTCTCAACAAGCACTACTGATAAAACACCCAACCCATTCTCAACAAGCACCACTGAAAAAACACCCAACCCATTCTCAACAAGCACCACTGATAAAACACCCAACCCGTTCTCAACAAGCACCACTGATAAAACACCCAACCCATTCTCAACAAGCACCACTGATAAAACACCCAATCCATTCTCAACAAGCACCACTGATAAAACACCCGAACCGTTCTCAACAAGCACCACTGATAAAACACCCGACCCATTCTCAACAAGCACCACTGATAAAACACCCAACCCATTCTCAACAAGCACCACTGATAAAACACCCGAACCGTTCTCAACAAGCACCACTGATAAAACACCCAACCCATTCTCAACAAGCACCACTGATAAAACACCCAATCCATTCTCAACAAGCACCACTGATAAAACACCCAACCCATTCTCAACAAGCACCACTGACAAAACACCGATCCCATTCTCAACAAGCACCACTGACAAAACACCCGACCCATTCTCAACAAACACTACTGATAAAACACTCAAACCATTCTCAACAAGCACCACTGACAAAACACCCAAACCATTCTCAATAAGCACCAGTGATAAAACACCCAAACCATTCTCAACAAGCACCACTGATAAAACACTCAACCCATTCTCAACAAGCACCACTGATAAAACACCGAACCCATTCTCAACAAGCACCACTGATTAAACACCCAACCCCATTCTCAACAAGCACCACTGATAAAACACCCGACCCATTCTCAACAAGCACCACTGATAAAACACCCGACCCATTCTCAACAAGCACCACTGATAAAACACCCGACCCATTCTCAACAAGCACCACTGATAAAACACCCAATCCATTCTCAACAAGCACCAGTGATAAAACACCCAACCCATTCTCAACAAGCACCACTGATAAAAACACCCAACCCATTCTCAACAAGCACCACTGATAAAACACCCAATCCATTCTCAACAAGCACTACTGATAAAACACCGAACCCATTCTCAACAAGCACCACTGACAAAACACCGATCCCATTCTCAACAAGCACCACTGACAAAACACCCAACCCATTCTCAACAAGCACCACTGATAAAACACTCAAACCATTCTCAACAAGCACCACTGACAAAACACCCAAACCATTCTCAATAAGCACCAGTGATAAAACACCCAAACCATTCTCAACAAGCACCACTGATAAAACACCCAATCCATTCTCAACAAGCACTACTGATAAAACACCGAACCCATTCTCAACAAGCACCACTGATAAAACACCCGACCCATTCTCAACAAGCACCACTGATAAAACACCCAATCCATTCTCAACAAGCACCACTGATAAAACACCTAATCCATTCTCAACAAGCACCACTGATAAAACACCCAACCCATTCTCAACAAGCACCACTGATAAAACACCCAACCCATTCTCAACAAGCACCACTGATAAAACACCCGACCCATTCTCAACAAGCACCACTGATAAAACACCCAACCCATTCTCAACAAGCACCACTGATAAAACACCCGACCCGTTCTCAACAAGCACCACTGATAAAACACCCGACCCGTTCTCAACAAGCACCACTGATAAAACACCCAACCCATTCTCAACAAGCACCACTGATAAAACACCCGACCCATTCTCAACAAGCACCACTGATAAAACACCCAACCCATTCTCAACAAGCACCACTGATAAAACACCCGACCCATTCTCAACAAGCACCACTGATAAAACACCCGACCCGTTCTCAACAAGCACCACTGATAAAACACCCGACCCGTTCTCAACAAGCACCACTGATAAAACACCCAATCCATTCTCAACAAGCACCACTGATAAAACACCCAAACCATTCTCAACAAGCACCACTGATAAAACACCCAATCCATTCTCAACAAGCACCACTGATAAAACACCCAAACCATTCTCAACAAGCACCACTGATAAAAACACCCAACCCATTCTCAACAAGCACCACTGATAAAACACCCAAACCATTCTCAACAAGCACCACTGATAAAACACCCAAACCATTCTCAACGAGCACCACTGATAAAACACCCAATCCATTCTCAACAAGCACCACTGATAAAACACCCGACCCATTCTCAACAAGCACCACTGATAAAACACCCGACCCATTCTCAACAAGCACCACTGATAAAACACCCGACCCATTCTCAACAAGCACCGCTGATAAAACACCCGACCCATTCTCAACAAGCACCACTGATAAAACACCCAAACCATTCTCAACAAGCACCACTGATAAAACACCCAAACCATTCTCAACAAGCACCACTGATAAAACACCCAAACCATTCTCAACAAGCACCACTGATAAAAACACCGATCCCATTAAGCACCACATGTCGTCCATGGTGTGGTCCTGTGAGTCCTCAGAGGATTGAGAGAGATGTGTGTGTGTGTGTCTGTCACTGTTCTCCACTAGCTAATTAACATCAGTAATCCACATTCAGTTCGTCATCTACTTTTTCTTCTCCCTGGTCTTGATTAGATTGCTATTTTCTGATTGGGGATGGAGCTTGAGGCTGTTCTTGTCCCATTATAGGGGCAGGGCAGCACTGTGTCATAGCAAGCGTCCCAAAACGACACCCTGTTCCCTTTACAGTGCACTACTTCGGCCCATATGGCTCTGGTCAAAAGTAGTGAACAATATAGTGGGGAAATGATGCCATTTGGGACTCAGCCACGGTAAACAGTACGATGATGGGTAATGAGTTGTGAGTGAATAAGTGACTGAACAATCAGATGTGGCTTCTTAGCAGCGGGAGTTTAAACTAATGTCTCCAGAGTAATGGTTATATAGGCTATTCATACTGGTACAAAGACAGTGGATAATGTAATGGTTATATAGTCTATTCATACTGGTATAAAGACAGTGGATAATGTAATGGTTATATAGTCTATTCATACTGGTATAAAGACAGTGGATAATGTAATGTCTATATAGTCTATTCATACTGGTATAAAGACAGTGGATAAAGTAATGGTTATATAGTCTATCCACACTGGTTTAACTCTTACATCTAGACGTTCCGCTAGCGGAATACTGCTCCAATATCCAATGATAGGGCGTGGCGCGAAAAACAAACTCCTCGAATATCCGAAAACGTCCATTTTTCAAACATATGACTATTTTACACCATTTTAAAGACAAGACTCTCCTTTATCTAACCACATTGTCCGATTTCAAAAAGGCTTTACAACGAAAGCAAATCATTAGATTATGTCAGCAGAGTACCCAGCCAGAAATAATCACACACCCATTTTTCAAGCTAGCATATAATGTCACAAAAACCAAAACCACAGCTAAATGCAGCACTAACCTTCGATGATCTTCATCAGATGACACTCCTATGTCACGTCCTGACCAGCAGAGGGCGTATTGCTTAGTCTTGGTCAGGATGTGGCAGGTGGTTTGTGTTTGTTAAATGTTGTGTTGGTGATTGGGACTTCCAATTGAAGGCAGGCCTTTGATTGGAAGTCCTATATAGGTGTGTGTGTTTTTCTTTTGGGTTGTGGGGAATTGATTTTGCACTGCGTTTTGTATAGCCTGCAAGACTGTCCATGTCGTGAGTACTGTCTAGTGTTTTTTTTTTTCAAGTGGATGCCTTACATGTTTTGTCAGTAATAAACATGAGTGTCCACAATCCCGCTGCGCCTTGGTCCTTCTCTCTCCCATACGACATATTCGCCGAAGAGCACGACATTTTCTGTGACATCCTAGGACATTATGTTATACAATACATGCATGTTTTGTTCAATCAAGTTCATATTTACATCAAAAACCAGCTTTTTACATTAGCATGTGACGTTCAGAACTAGCATTCCCACCGAACACTTCCGGTGAAGTTACTAAATTACTCACGATAAACGTTCACAAAAAACATAACAATTATTTTAAGAATTATAGATAAAGAACTCCTTTATGCAATCGCGGTGTCCGATTTTAAAATAGCTTTTCGGTGAAAGCACATTTTGCAATATTCTGAGTAGATAGCCCGGCCATCACAGGCTAGCTATTTTGACACCCACCAAGTTTGGTACTCACCAAACTCAGATTTACTATAAGAAACATTGGATTACCTTTGCTGTTCTTCATCAGAATGCACTCCCAGGACTTCTACTTCAACAACAAATGTTGGTTGGTTCCAAATAATCCATAGTTATATCCAAATAGCGGCGTTTTGTTCGTGCGTTCAAGACACTATCCGAAGGGTAACGAAGGGTGACGCGCCGGCGCGTTTCGTGACAAAAAATGTCAAAATATTCCATTACCGTACTTCGAAGCATGTCAAACGCTGTTTAAAATCTATTTTTATGTGATTTTTATTGTAAAATAGCGATAATATTCAGACCGGGAGTTGTTGTTTTCGTTCTAAGACTAAAAATGTAAAAAGGACTCTTCATGTGCACGCGCGCTCCCGTTTCAATGTTCTCAGATCGACCACTATCCAAATGCGCTACTGTTTTTCAGCCAGAGACTGCAGAGTTATCATTCAACGTTCTGGCGCCTTCTGAGAGCCTATAGGAGCCTTCGAAAATGTCATGTTATAGCAGAGATCCTCTGTTTTGTATAGAGATGACAAAGAAGGCCAAGAAATGGTCAGACAGGGTACTTCCTGTACAGAATCTTCTCAGATTTTGGCCTGCCATTTGAGTTCTGTTATACTCACAGACACCATTCAAACAGTTTTAGAAACTTTGGAGTGTTTTCTATCCAAAGCTACTAATTATATGCATATTCTAGTTTCTGGGCAGGAGTAATAACCAGATTAAATTGGGTACATTTTTTATCCTGCCGTGAAAATACTGCCCCCTATCCATAACAAGATAAAGACAGTGGATAACGTAATGGCTATATCAGTGGTTCTTAACCTTGTTGGAGGTACTGACCCCCACCAGTTTCATATGCGCATTCACCGAACCCTTCTTAATTGGAAAAATGTCTCTCTTCACCTTGAATTCAGCGAGCGTTGTGTTCTTGTATTGTCCATCTCCATGCAGCTTAAGGAAGTGTTCTCTTAGTTTTGCCGGTGCTAGACTAGAATTGCTCAACTTGGCATTGCAAATCATGCAGTTAGGACGCTGACTCTCATCACGTTCCGTTATTCATGTGAATCCATATTGTACATATTCGTCCGACCACTTTATTTTTTTGCTCGACATAGTTAGTATGAAGGGATTAAAATATTAAGAAATAAATCACACGACGTACCATCACGACAGTCACAATTCGACTACTGAGCGCGCCTAATTCCCTGCAGCACAGATAGGCCAAGCGATGTTGCGTGATCACCTGCAGCCAATGATGGCCAAGCGGGGCGTGTCATCACGAATCATATGAGTCGGGTGTGTGTCTTGACCTCCGCCGAACCCCTGAGACTGACTCACCGAACCCCTGGGGTTCGATCGAACCCAGGTTAAGACCCACTGGGCTATATAGTCTATCCATACTGGTATAAAGACAGTGGATAATGTAATGGTTATATAGTCTAACCATACTGGTATAAAGACAGTGGATAATGTAATGGTTATATAGTCTATCCATACTGGTATAAAGACAGTGGATAATGTAATGGTTATATAGTCTAACCATACTGGTATAAAGACAGTGGATAATGTAATGGTTATATAGTCTAACCATACTGGTATAAAGACAGTGGATAATGTAATGTCTATAGAGTCTATCCATACTGGTATAAAGACAGTGGATAATGTAATGGTTATATAGTCTATCCATACTGGTATAAAGACAGTGGATAATGTAATGGTTATATAGTCTATCCATACTGGTATAAAGACAGTGGATAATGTAATGGTTATATAGTCTAACCATACTGGTATAAAGACAGTGGATAATATAATGTCTATAGAGTCTAACCAGAGCTGCTCTACTTTCATAAAGACAGTGGACATTGGATAGTGGATAATGAGAGCAGATTTATTTAAAATACATTTCAGAAAATGTGTGGTTGTTGTTTTTTCTCAGATGTTTCCTGCTTGAACCCAAATATAAAACGTACAACTCATATATCATACAGGTGTAAAGTTACTTACAACTGGCGAGGGATGTGTGGTTTGGGCACGTAACTCAAATCGTATTACAGGGCTGATTTTGGACAAAATCACCTGGAAGCATTCCTACTACCAAAGATTCTTATTCCCAAGGATTATACAGCAAATGCTCTGGCAAACCAACGACCAGCAAAAGAATTATAAAAGAAGCCCAGGGGACCTCATACCATCCTAGCACCCTGTCAGCCACCCTGATAGCCCTCCTGACAACCCCCAAACATCCACCGAGGACACACACAAGCCACAGATTGTATTCCTTTTGGACTCAAAACGGGAAATATACAGTCAATTCGGGAAAGTATTCAGACCCCTTAACTTTTTACACATGTTGTTACATTATATGAACCTAGAGAAGAGTCATCTCAGTCAGATGGTTCTGGGGTTCTGTTCACAAACACAATCAGACCTGACAGAGCCCCACAATCAGACCCGACAGAGTCCCACAATCAGACCCGACAGGGCCCCACAATCAGACCCCACAGAGCCCCACAACCAGACCCGATAGAGCCCCACAATCAGACCCCACAGAGCCCCACAATCAGACCCCACAGAGCCCCACAATCAGACCCCACAGAGCCCCACAATCAGACCCCACAGAGCCCCACAATCAGACCCGACAGGGCCCCACAATCAGACCCCACAGAGCCCCACATTCAGACCCGGCAGAGCCCCACAATCAGACCCGGCAGAGCCCCACAATCAGACCCGATAGAGCCCCACAATCAGACCTGACAGGGCCCCACAATCAGACCCGACAGGGCCCCACAATCAGACCCCACAGAGCCCCACAATCAGACCCGACAGGGCCCCACAATCAGACCCCACAGAGCCCCACAACCAGACCCAACAGGGCCCCACAATCAGACCCCACAGAGCCCCACAACCAGACCCCACAGAGCCCCACAACCAGACCCGACAGGGCCCCACAATCAGACCCGACAAAGCCCCACAATTAGACCCGACAGGGCCCCACAATCAGACCCCACAGAGCCCCACAATCAGACCCGACAGAGCCCCACAATCAGACCCGACAGAGCCCCACAATCAGACCCGACAGAGCCCCACAATCAGACCCCACAGAGCCCCACAATCAGACCCCACAGAGCCCCACAATCAGACCTGACAGAGCCCCACAATCAGACCCCACAGAGCCCCACAATCAGACCCCACAGAGCCCCACAATCAGACCCGACAGGGACCCACAGTCAGACCCCGCAGAGCTCCACAATCAGACCCCACGGAGCCCCACAATCAGACCCCACAGAGAGCCCCACAATCAGACCCGACAGGGCCCCACAATCAGACCCGACAAAGCCCCACAATTAGACCCGACAGGGCCCCACAATCAGACCCCACAGAGCCCCACAATCAGACCCGACAGAGCCCCACAATCAGACCCGACAGAGCCCCACAATCAGACCCGACAGAGCCCCACAATCAGACCCCACAGAGCCCCACAATCAGACCCCACAGAGCCCCACAATCAGACCTGACAGAGCCCCACAATCAGACCCCACAGAGCCCCACAATCAGACCCCACAGAGCCCCACAATCAGACCCGACAGGGCCCCACAATCAGACCCCACAGAGCTCCACAATCAGACCCCACAGAGCCCCACAATCAGACCCCACAGAGAGCCCCACAATCAGACCCGACAGGGCCCCACAATCAGACCCCACAGAGCCCCACATTCAGACCCGGCAGAGCCCCACAATCAGACCCGGCAGAGCCCCACAATCAGACCCGATAGAGCCCCACAATCAGACCTGACAGGGCCCCACAATCAGACACCACAGAGCCCCACAATCAGACCCCACAGAGCCCCACAATCAGACCCGACAGGGCCCCACAATCAGACCCCACAGAGCCCCACAACCAGACCCGATAGAGCCCCACAATCAGACCCCACAGAGCCCCACAATCAGACCCCACAGAGCCCCACAATCAGACCCCACAGAGCCCCACAATCAGACCCCACAGAGCCCCACAATCAGACCCGACAGGGCCCCACAATCAGACCCCACAGAGCCCCACATTCAGACCCGGCAGAGCCCCACAATCAGACCCGGCAGAGCCCCACAATCAGACCCGATAGAGCCCCACAATCAGACCTGACAGGGCCCCACAATCAGACCCGACAGGGCCCCACAATCAGACCCCACAGAGCCCCACAATCAGACCCGACAGGGCCCCACAATCAGACCCCACAGAGCCCCACAACCAGACCCAACAGGGCCCCACAATCAGACCCCACAGAGCCCCACAACCAGACCCCACAGAGCCCCACAACCAGACCCGACAGGGCCCCACAATCAGACCCGACAAAGCCCCACAATTAGACCCGACAGGGCCCCACAATCAGACCCCACAGAGCCCCACAATCAGACCCGACAGAGCCCCACAATCAGACCCGACAGAGCCCCACAATCAGACCCCACAGAGCCCCACAATCAGACCCCACAGAGCCCCACAATCAGACCTGACAGAGCCCCACAATCAGACCCCACAGAGCCCCACAATCAGACCCCACAGAGCCCCACAATCAGACCCGACAGGGCCCCACAATCAGACCCCACAGAGCTCCACAATCAGACCCCACAGAGCCCCACAATCAGACCCCACAGAGAGCCCCACAATCAGACCCGACAGGGCCCCACAATCAGACCCCACAGAGCCCCACAATCAGACCTGACACAGCCCCACAATCAGACCCCACAGAGCCCCACAATCAGACCCGACAGAGCCCCACAATCAGACCCGACAGGGCCCCACAATCAGACCCCACAGAGCCCCACAATCAGACCCGACAGGGCCCCACAATCAGACCCCACAGAGCTCCACAATCAGACCCCACACCACAATCAGACCCCACAGAGCCCCACAATCAGACCCGACAGGGCCCCACAATCAGACCCCACAGAGCTCCACAATCAGACCCCACAGGGCCCCACAAACAGACCCCACAGAGCCCCACAATCAGACCCGACAGAGCCCCCAGGACAGCAACGCAATTAGAAAGCGGTCAGACCATCAAATAATTGGCATATAGAGTACCACTCAAAGGTTTAGACACACCTACTCATGCAAAGGTTTTTCTTTATTTTCACCATTTTCTACATTGAAATTCCACAAATTTCAATGTATTGAAATGCATTTCAGGTGACTACCTCATGAAGCTGGTTGAGAGAATGCTGAGAGTGTGTCAACAAGGTAAAAGGTTTGAAGAATCTCAAATATAAAATATATTTTGATTTGTTTAACACTTTTTTTTGGTTACTATATGATTCCATACCCCACCTCTTTAAGGAATACCTGGGATAGGATAAAGTAATCCTTCTAACCCCCCCCCCCTTAAAAGATTTAGATGCACTATTGTAAAGTGGTTGTTCCACTGGATATCATAAGGTGAATGCACCAATTTGTAAGTCGCTCTGGATAAGAGCGTCTGCTAAATGACTTAAATGTAATGTAAATGTAAATGACTTAAATGTTATTTCATAGTAAATCACAATGTAGAAAAATAGTAAAAATAAAGAAAAACCCTGGAATGAGTAGGTGTGTCCAAACTTATGACTGGTACTGTAAATATTGACAAATTAATATTTTGGTGAATTGGAAGTGATAGAGGTACATTGATGGAAGCTACAATCTATCTGCACTACTACAGCTTATTTACCATATCTCAGACGGGCCAATAAAAATAAAAGATTAAGATGGGCAAAAGAACACAGACACTGGACAGAGGAACTCTGCCTAGAAGGCCAACATCCCGGAGTCGCCTCTTGGCTGTTGATGTTGAGACTGGTGTTTTTCCAGGTACTATTTAATGAAGCTGCCAGTTGAGGACTTGTGAGGCGTCTGTTTCTCAAAATAGACACTCTAATGTAGTTGTCCTCTTGCTCAGTTGTGCACCGGGGCCTCCCACTCCTCTTTCCATTCTGGTTAGAGACAGTTTGTGCTGTTCTGTGAAGGGAGTAGTACACAGCGTTGTATGAGATCTTGCAGTTTCTTCTTTGTTTCTGGCCATTTTGAGCCTGTAATCCAACCCACAAATGCTGATGCTCCAGATACTCAACTAGTCTAAAGAAGGCCAGTTTTTATTAGTTTAAAAAAAATGTATTTCACCTTTATTTAACCAGGTAGGCCAGTTGAGAACAAGTTCTCATTTACAGCTGTGACCTGGCCAAGATAAAGCAAAGCAGTGTGACAAAAACAACAACACAGAGTTACAAATAAACAAACATACAGTCAAATAACACAATAGAAAAATAAATGTACAGTTTGTGCAAATGCAGAAGAGTAAGGAGGTAAGGCAATAAATAGGCCATAGAGGCCAAATAATTACAATTTAGCATTAACACTGGAGTGATAGATGTGCAGATGATGATGTGCAAGTAGAGATACTGGGGTGCAAAAGAGCAAGAGGATAAGTAATAATATGGGGATGAGGTAGTCAGGTGTGCTATTTACAGATGGGCTGTGTACAGGTGCAGTGATCGGTAAGCTGCTCTGACAGCTGATGCTTAAAGTTAGTGAGGGAGATATGAGTCTCCAGCTTCAGAGATTTTTGCAGTTCGTTCCAGTCATTGGCAGCAGAGAACTGGAAGGAAAGGCGGCCAAATGAAGTGTTGGCTTTGGGGATGAGCAGGGAAATATACCTGCTTGTCATGTCCTGACCAGTAAAAGGGGTTATTTGTCATTGTAGTTTGGTCAGGGAGTAGCAGGGGGTGTTTGTTTTGTGTGTTTTGGTGTTTTTGGTTTAGGTTCTATGTTTTATATTTCTATGTTTACATCTAGTGTTCTATTTCGATGTTGTGTTTTTGGTAGGACCTCCAATTAGAGACAGCTGGTTGTCGTTGTCTCTAATTGGAGGCCATATTTAGTTGAGGTTTGTTTCACTTGTGTTTTGTGGGTGGTTATTTCCTGTATAGTCTGTGCACCTTATGGGACTGTTTCGTCGTTTGTTTCTTTTGTTTAAGTGTTATTTCTAATAAATTAAGAAGATAAGCACTTTACCCACTGCGCCTTGGTCCAATCCTTACGACGACTGTGACACTGCTGGAGTGCGTGCTACGGGTGGGTGCTGCTATGGTGACCAGTGAGCTGAGATAAGATGGGGCTTTACCTAGCAGAGACTTGTAGATAACCTGGAGAAAGTGGGTTTGGCAATGAATATGTAGTGAGGGCCAACCAACAAGAGCATACAGGTCGCAGTGGTGGGTAGTATATGTAAGTCGCTCTGGATAAGAGCGTCTGCTAAATGACTTAAATGTAAATGTAAATATGGGGCTTTGGTGACAAAACGGATGGCACTGTGATAGACTGCATCCAATTTGCTGGGTAGAGTGTTGAAGGCTATTTTGTAAATGACATTGCCGAAGACGAGGATCGGTAGGATGGTCAGTTTTACGAGGGTATGTTTGGCAGCATGAGTGAAGGAGGCTTTGTTGTGAAATAGGAAGCTGATTCTATATTTAACTTTGGATTGGAGATGCTTAATGTGAGTCTGAAAGGAGAGTTTACAGTCTAACCAGACACCTAGGTATTTGTAGTTGTCCACATATTCTAAGTCAGAACCGTCCAGAGCAGTGATGCTGGACGGGCGGGCAGGTGCAGGCAGCGATCGGTTGAAGAGCATGCATTTAGTTTTACTTGTATTTAAGAGCAGTTGGAGGCCACGGAAGGAGTGTTGTATGGCATTGAAGCTCGTCTGGAGGGTAGTTAACACTGTGTCCAAAGAAGGGCCAGATGTGTACAGAATGGTGTCGTTTGCGTAGAGGTGGATGAGAGAATCACCAGCAGCAAGAGCGACATCATTGATATGTACAGAAAAAAGAGTCGGACCTAGAATTGAACCCTGTGGCACCCCCATAGACACCGCCAGAGGCCCGGACAACAGGCCCTCCGATTTGACACAATGAACTCTATCAGAGAAGATGTTGGTGAACCAGGCGAGACAGTCATTTGAGAAACCAAGGCTATTGAGTCTGCCGATAAGAATGCGGTGATTGACAGAGTCGAAAGGCTTCGCCAGGTCAATGAAGACGGCTGCACAGTACTGTCTTTTATCGATGGCAGGTATGATATCGTTTAGGACCTTGAGCGTTGCTGAGGTGCACCCATGACCAGCTCTGAAACCAGAAGGTACGGTGGGATTCAAAATGGTCAGTGATCTGTTTGTTAACTTGGCTTTCGAAGATTTTAGAAAGGCAGGGCAGGATGGATATAGGTCTATAACAGTTTGGGTCTAGAGTGTCTCCCCCTTTGAAAAGGGGGATGACCATGGCAGCTTTCCAATCTTTGGGGATCTCAGATGATACCGAAGAGAGGTTGAACAGGCTTGTATTAGGGGTTGCAACAATTTCAGCTGATAATTTTAGAAAGAGAGGGTCCAGATTGATTACTTCTTTAATCAGCAAAACAGTTTTCAGCTGTGCTAACATAATTGCAAAAGTGTTTTCTAATGATCAATTAGCCTTTTAAAATGATACACTTGAATTAGCGAACACAACGTGCCATTGGAACACAGGAGTGATGGTTGCTGATAACGGGCCTATGTAGATATTCCATAAAAAATCAGCCGTTTCCAGCTACAATAGTCATTTACAACATTAACAATGTCTACACTGTATTTCTGATCAATTTGATGATATTTTAATGGAAAATTTTAATGCCTTTCTTTCAAAAACAAGGACATTTCTAAGTGACCCCAATATTTATCTATTTGTATTTCCTTTCATACCTCACTTACAGTACTTGCACATTGCTACAACACTGTACATAGCCAATAATATAACATTTGAAATGTCTATATTCTTTTAAAACTTTTTGTGAGTGTAATGTTTACTAATGTTTCCCTTGTTTACTTACCTTTGGTTTATTGTCTATTCTATTTGCTTTGGCGACGTAAACATATGTTTCCCTTGTCAATAAAGACCTTTCAATTGAATTAAGTGAGGAGCGATATAAGAGAGAGAGAGAGAGAGAGAGGAAAGAGAAGAGAGAGAGAGAGGAGAGGGGAGAAAGGAGAGACAGAGGAGATAGATGGGAGAGAGAAGATAGAGATGGTAGAGAGAGGAGAGAGAGGAGAGAGAGATTGCAACAGGGGAAGAGAGAGAGAGAGAGAGAGAGAGGAGAGAGGTTGCAACAGGGGAAGAGAGAAATGAGAGATTATAGAGAGGGTAGAGAGAGAGAGGGGAGACAGGAGAGAGACAGAGCACCAGGGGAAGAGAGAGAGGGGAGAGAGAGAGAGAGAGAAGAGAGGAGAGAGAGGTTGCAACAGTGGCAGAGAGAGATGAGAGAGGAGAGAGAGGAGAGAGAGTGAGAGAAAGAGAGAGAGAGAGAGGGCGCACCAAGGGAGGAGAGAGAGGAGGAAGAGGGGAGAGAGGAGATAGAGGAGATAGACAAGAAAGAGGAGAGAAAGTAGAGATATAAGCGAGACAGAGAAAAGAGAGGAGAGAGAGGAGAAAGATTGCAACAGGGGAAGAGAGAGAGAGGAGAGAGAGGAGAGAGGAGAGAGAGAGGAGAGAGAGACAGCAGAGAGACAGCAGAGAGAGGGATTACCAGGGGAAGAGAGAGAGAGGAAAGAGAGTAGAGAGAGGAGAGAAAGAGAGGAGAGAGGAGAGAGGAGAGAGGAGAGAGATAAAGGAGAGAGGAGAGAGGAGAGAGGAGACAGGAGACAGAGAGGAGAGAGAGGGAGCACCAGAGGAGGAGAGCTTGGGGCCATTGTTCCCCCGCAGTTCACAGAGCTGAAGTTGCCAAGCAACAGAGAGAAGGCGACGTACGACAGAGGGTGAGATTGCACTTGCCCGTGAGGGGTTGTGTGTGTGTGTACGTGCGTGTGTGTGTGAATGTGTGAGTATGTGTGTAATGATTTGTCATGACTCTAGTTTGCAGATACTAAATAACAGTGTTGTAGAATGATAATAACTGACTGTGAACACAGAGCATCATTCTGTTGCTAAGTGTTGTTCCCGAAGGGATGGGAAACACATTTGTATAAACTCGTCATTACTCTAAAGTCACATTTGAATTGGGATCAGGGGTCTGATATATTTAAACTAAATTGTAAGAGGCAATATAATTTTTTAGTTAGTGAAGGATGAATGGAATACGTTCTGTGATGCCAGAGCGAAAGCAGCAGTATTTCATCAGAAGCCTTGTCATGTCTACAGTCCAAATGGCATGCTATTCCCTATGTAGTGCACTGCCCTTTACCAGATACCTATAGGAGTAGGGCACTACAAAGGGAGCTCCTAGTTAAATAAAGGCTAAACAAAATAAAAAATAAAAAAGGCATAAAATGCCATTTGCGATACAGATTCTCTGTTCAAAGTTTGCATCTTAAAGCCCTTCATTCATCTGTTCCATAAGGCAACTGAAATACAGATCCTTTACCAGAGGATAGTATTTCTGAAGGGACCATCCATTCCCTCCAGTACTATCATCTAGTACTACCATATAGTACTACCATCCAGTACTACCATCTAGTACTACCATCTAGTACTACCATCCAGTACTACCATCCAGTACAACCATCTAGTACTACCATCTAGTACTACCATCCATTCCATCCAGTACTACCATCTAGTACTACCATCCAGTACTACCATCCAGTACTACCATCCAGTACTACCATCCATTCCCTCCAGTACTACCGTCCAGTACTACCATCTAGTACTACCATCCAGTACTACCATCTAGTACAACCATCTAGTACAACCATCCAGTACTACCATCCATTCCTTCCAGTACTACCATCCAGTACTACCATCCAGTACTACCATCCAGTACTACCATCCAGTACTACCATCTAGTACAACCATCCAGTACTACCATCCATTCCTTCCAGTACTACCATCCAGTACTACCATCCAGTACTACCATCCAGTACTACCATCCATTACTACCATCCAGTACTACCATCCATTCCCTCTAGTACTACCATCTAGTACTACCATCTAGTACTACCATCCAGTACTACCATCCAGTACTACCATCCAGTACTACCTTCCAGTACTACCATCCATTCCCTCCAGTACTACCATCTAGTACTACCATCCATTCCCTCCAGTACTACCATCCATTCCCTCCAGTACTACCATCCATTCCCTCCAGTACTACCATCCAGTACTACCATCCAGTACTACCATCCAGTACTACTATCTAGTACTACCATCCAGTACAACCATCCAGTACTACCATCCAGTACTACCATCCAGTACTACCATCCAGTACTACCATCCATTCCCTCCAGTACTACTATCTAGTACTACCATCCATTACTAACATCCAGTACTACCATCCATTACTACCATCCATTACTACCATCCATTACTACCATCCAGTACTACCATCCAGTACTACCATCCATTTCATCTAGTACTACCATCCAGTACTACCATCCAGTACTACCATCCAGTACTACCATCCATTTCATCTAGTACTACCATCCAGTACTACCATCCAGTACTACCATCCAGTACTACCATCCATTTCATCTAGTACTACCATCCAGTACTACCATCCAGTACTACCATCCAGTACTACCATCCATTTCATCTAGTACTACCATCCAGTACTACCATCCAGTACTACCATCCATTTCATCTAGTACTACCATCCAGTACTACCATCCAGTACTACCATCCATTTCATCTAGTATTACCATCCAGTACTACCATCCAGTACTACCATCCAGTACCACCATCTAGTACTACCATCCAGTACTACCATCCAGTACTACCATCCAGTACTACCATCCAGTACCACCATCCAGTACTACCATCCAGTACTACCATCCATTCCATCCAGTACTACCATCCAGTACTACCATCCAGTACTACCATCCATTACTACCATCCAGTACTACCATCCAGTACTACCATCTAGTACTACCATCTAGTACTACCATCCAGTACTACCATCCAGTACTACCATCCAGTACCACCATCCAGTACTACCATCCAGTACTACCATCCATTCCATCTAGTACTACCATCTAGTACTACCATCCAGTACTACCATCCAGTACTACCATCTAGTACTACCATCCAGTACTACCATCTAGTACTACCATCCATTACTACCATCTAGTACTACCATCCAGTACTACCATCCATTCCATCCAGTACTACCATCCAGTACTACCATCTAGTACTACCATCCATTCCATCCAGTACTACCATCCAGTACTACCATCCAGTACTACCATCCAGTACTACCATCCAGTACTACCATCCATTTCCATCTAGTACTACCATCTAGTACTACCATCCAGTACTACCATCCAGTACTACCATCCAGTACTACCATCTAGTACTACCATCCAGTACTACCATCCATTCCATCTAGTACTACCATCTAGTACTACCATCCAGTACTACCATCTAGTACTACCATCCATTCCATCCAGTACTACCATCTAGTACTACCATCCATTCCATCCAGTACTACCATCTAGTACTACCATCCAGTACTACCATCCAGTACTACCATCTAGTACTACCATCAAGTACTACCATCCATTCCATCTAGTACTACCATCCAGTACTACCATCTAGTACTACCATCCATTCCATCCAGTACTACCATCTAGTACTACCATCTAGTACTACCATCCATTACTACCATCCAGTACTACCATCCAGTAGTACCATCCAGTACTACCATCTAGTACTACCATCCAGTACTACCATCCATTCCATCCAGTACTACCATCTAGTACTACCATCCCTTCCATCTAGTACTACCATCTAGTACTACCATCCATTCCATCCAGTACTACCATCCATTCCATCCAGTACTACCATCCAGTACTACCACCCATTCCATCCAGTACTACCATCCAGTACTACCGTCCAGTACTACCATCCATTCCATCCAGTACTACCATCCAGTACTACCATCCAGTACTACCACCCATTCCATCCAGTACTACCATCTAGTACTACCATCCATTCCATCTATTACTACCATCTAGTACTGCCATCCATTCCATCCAGTACTACCATCCATTCCATCCAGTACTACCATCCAGTACTACCATCCAGTACTACCACCCATTCCATCCAGTACTACCATCCAGTACTACCGTCCAGTACTACCATCCATTCCATCCAGTACTACCATCCAGTACTACCATCCAGTACTACCACCCATTCCATCCAGTACTACCACCCAGTACTACCATCCAGTACTACCATCCATTCCATCTAGAACTACCATCCATTACTACCATCCAGTACTACCATCCAGTACTACCATCCAGTACTACCATCTAGTACTACCATCCAGTACTACCATCCAGTACTACCATCCAGTACCACCATCCAGTACTACCATCCATTCCATCTAGTACTACCATCTAGTACTACCATCCAGTACTACCATCCAGTACTACCATCTAGTACTACCATCCAGTACTACCATCCAGTACTACCATCCAGTACTACCATCTAGTACTACCATCCATTACTACCATCTAGTACTACCATCCAGTACTACCATCCATTCCATCCAGTACTACCATCCAGTACTACCATCTAGTACTACCATCCATTCCATCCAGTACTACCATCCAGTACTACCATCCAGTACTACCATCCAGTACTACCATCCATTTCCATCTAGTACTACCATCTAGTACTACCATCCAGTACTACCATCCAGTACTACCATCCAGTACTACCATCTAGTACTACCATCCAGTACTACCATCCATTCCATCTAGTACTACCATCTAGTACTACCATCCAGTACTACCATCTAGTACTACCATCCATTCCATCCAGTACTACCATCTAGTACTACCATCCATTCCATCCAGGACTACCATCTAGTACTACCATCCAGTACTACCATCCAGTACTACCATCTAGTACTACCATCAAGTACTACCATCCATTCCATCTAGTACTACCATCCAGTACTACCATCTAGTACTACCATCCATTCCATCCAGTACTACCATCTAGTACTACCATCTAGTACTACCATCCATTACTACCATCCAGTACTACCATCCAGTAGTACCATCCAGTACTACCATCTAGTACTACCATCCAGTACTACCATCCATTCCATCCAGTACTACCATCTAGTACTACCATCCATTCCATCTAGTACTACCATCTAGTACTACCATTCATTCCATCCAGTACTACCATCCAGTACTACCATCCAGTACTACCACCCATTCCATCCAGTTCTACCATCTAGTACTACCATCCATTCCATCTAGTACTACCATCTAGTACTACCATTCATTCCATCCAGTACTACCATCCAGTACTACCATCAAGTACTACCATCCATTCCATCTAGTACTACCATCCAGTACTACCGTCCAGTACTACCATCTAGTACTACCATCCATTCCATCCAGTACTACCATCTAGTACTACCATCTAGTACTACCATCCATTACTACCATCCAGTACTACCATCCAGTACCACCATCCATTCCATCCAGTACTACCATCTAGTACTACCATCAAGTACTACCATCCATTCCATCTAGTACTACCATCCAGTACTACCATCTAGTACTACCATCCATTCCATCCAGTACTACCATCTAGTACTACCATCTAGTACTACCATCCAGTACTACCATCCAGTACTACCATCCAGTACTACCATCTAGTACTACCATCCAGTACTACCATCCATTCCATCCAGTACTACCATCTAGTACTACCATCCAGTACTACCATCCATTCCATCCAGTACTACCATCCAGTACTACCATCCATTCCATCTAGTACTACCATCTAGTACTACCATTCATTCCATCCAGTACTACCATCCATTCCATCCAGTACTACCATCCAGTACTACCGTCCAGTACTACCATCCATTCCATCCAGTACTACCATCCAGTACTACCGTCCAGTACTACCATCCATTCCATCCAGTACTACCATCTAGTACTACCATTCATTCCATCCAGTACTACCATCCAGTACTACCATCTAGTACTACCATTCATTCCATCCAGTTCTACCATCCAGTACTACCGTCCAGTACTACCATCCATTCCATCCAGTTCTACCATCCAGTACTACCGTCCAGTACTACCATCCATTCCATCCAGTACTACCACCCAGTACTACCATCCAGTACTACCATCCAGTACTACCATCCAGTACTACCATCCATTCCATCCAGTACTACCATCCAGTACTTCCATCCAGTACTACCATCCAGTACTACCATCCATTCCATCCAGTACTACCATCCAGTACTACCATCCAGTACTACCACCCAGTACTACCATCCAGTACTACCATCCAGTACTACCATCCAGTACTACCATCCATTCCATCCAGTACTACCATCCAGTACTTCCATCCAGTACTACCATCCAGTACTACCATCCATTCCATCCAGTACTACCATCCAGTACTACCGTCCAGTACTACCATCCATTCCATCTAGTACTACCATCCAGTACTACCATCCAGTACTACCATCCAGTACTACCATCCAGTACTACCATCCATTCCATCCAGTACTACCATCCAGTACTACCATCCAGTACTACCATCCAGTACTACCATCCAGTACTACCATCCAGTACTACCATCCAGTACTACCATCCATTCCATCTAGTACTACCATCCAGTACTACCATCTAGTACTACCATCCAGTACTACCATCCAGTACTACCATCCATTTACCAGAGGATAGTAGTTCTGAAGCCACCATCCATTCCATCTAGTACTACTTCAGAGCCATGTTTCCTAACGACATCCATCAGACAAGCTTTAAAAAATTGTATCTTTATGCGTGCATCCCAAATGGAACTCTATTCCCTATTGGCCATGGTCAAACGGAATGCGCCCTATTCCCTAGCTCAGGTCTAAAGTAGTGCCCTATATAGGGAATAGGGTGCTGTTGGGGAAGCAGATCAAACTGTCAGCTTTGTATATTTTGAATCCTCAGGAGGTTGTTATGATGCATTTGATGCCTCGGAGTACACCACAGACATTATACAATCAATAATTATCCACTGAGCCCTCTGATCTTATCTGAGCCATTAGCAATGTCCCTTTCCTCACCTTTCTTCAGACTGCTTCAGACATGAGAGAGAGATGGGGGAGGTAGAGAGAGAAAGAGATGGTGGAAGGAGATGGAAGAGAGAGAGAGATTGGCTTTAGAGGTAGATGCAGCTCTCTCAGTGAGCACATCTCAGAAACCCCATCAAACCCTGTCAGAAACACAGGAAGAGGCACTCCTTGGATACTGAAGAACTGTGTGAGTGAGTGAGTGAGTGAGTGAGTGAGTGAGTGAGAGAGAGAGAACAGCCAAGACAACACAGGAGTGGCTTCGGGACAAGTCTCTGAATGTCCCAGCTTGAACCCGATCGAACATCTCTGGAGAGACCTGAAAATAGTTGTGCAGCGAGGCTCCCCATCCAACCTGACAGAGCCTGAGAGGATCTGCAGAGAAGAATGGGAGAAACTCCCCAAATACAGGTGTGCCAAGCTTGTAGTGTCATGGACAAGAAGACTCGAATTTGTAATCCCTGGCAAAGGTGTTTCAACAAAGTACTGAGTAAAGGGTCTGAATGCTTATTTAAGTAAATGGAATATTTCAGTTTTTTATATTTAATAAATTAGCAAAAACATTTCTGAAAACGTGCTTTTGCTTTGTCATTATAGGGGTATTGTGTGTGTGTACTGATGAGGGGGGGAAAAACAATTGAATACGTTTTAGGATAAGGCTGTAACGTATCAAAATGTGGAATAAAGGTGTCTGAATACTTTCTAAATACACGGTATATGAAATTCTATTTCTGTTTGTGGAGGAATTGATTTCTGCCAGATGCCTTTTATGAAGTTCTTGTGTTGAACATCCATTGCACTACGTTTTTTGAAGCTTGCGTTCCGTTAACAAGAAACACCACAAGTCATCACTGTTGACGTCATAGCTACTCCATGACAGAACGATGGTGAAAATCCCTGTAGGGGTAGAGATTAGGACCAGCTAACTGAGTTCATCACAGCAACACCATCACATCCCTAAGGAGAGAGAGAGAGAGAGAGAGAGAGAGAGAGACAGAGAGAGAGAGAGAGAGAGAGAGAGAGAGAGAGAGAGACAACAGGCCTTGGATAGAGTCCTCCAACAACACCATTATCACATGGTTCCTCCACTAAAGGGTTTACAGGTCCTCACTATGGGGAACAGAAAGAGATCAGGACCTCACTATGGGGAACAGAAAGAGAACATAGAGACATTGGAACAGGTCCTCACTATGGGGAACAGAAAGAGAACATAGAGACATTGGAACAGGTAACCTATAGTAATTTTGAGGTGACAATGTGTCAATATATCCAATGGATGACAGAGTACAAATGCCAATGAGATGTGTCCTCTTCACAGGAGTGACTCCAACAGAAACAGGTAACTGGAACAAGTCTTGGCCTATTTCATAACACTCCTCCCCCCCGAGACAGAGGTGCATGAACAGTTAATAATGAACCTCTCCAGCCCTGCATCCCTGCGGGCCTCATCAAGAGTTCCTGTTTCAATTAAAAAGGTAATTGCTATTTGTTTGTTATGACATGCACCATTCATTTCACTCTGCACTGAGAGGTGTCCTACCACAGTCAACTCTCCACGTCGTAACCGTAGAATTAAGCACTTCAGTGAAATGGTTTAGAACGTTCATGCCACCAAATCAATTCTGTAAACAACAACAACGACAACTACTACAGGAGAATCACGTCCTTCATCGTCAGAGAAGATGAAGTTCGTCTGTTCTGAAGCTGTTAGCTGAAACTTACTTGGACGTTATTGGAGGATATCTCTGGGGATTTGGAACATCCTCAGCAAATCACATGGCCTCCTATTCACTCTGTAGTGACCTCATGTTGACCAGGGGCTTCTATTCCCTCTGTAGTGACCTCATGTTGACCAGGGGGCTTCTATTCCCTGTGTAGTGTACTCATGTTGACCAGGGGCTTCTATTCCCTGTGTAGTGACCTCATGTTGGCCAGGGGCTTCTATTCCCTGTGTAGTGACCTCATGTTGACCAGGGGCTTCTATTCCCTGTGTAGTGACCTCATGTTGACCAGGGGCTTCTATTCCCTGTATAGTGTACTCATGTTGACCAGATGCTCCTATTTCCTGTGTAGTGATCTCATATTGACCAGCGGCTCCTATTCCCTGTGTAGTGACCTCATGTTGACCAGGGGCTTCTATTCCCTGTGTAGTGTACTCGTGTTGACCAGGGGCTTCTATTCCCTGTGTAATGTACTCATATTGACCAGGGACCTCTATTCCCTGTATAGTGTACTCATGTTGACCAGGGCTTCTATTCCCTGTGTAGTGTACTCATGTTGACCAGGGGCTTCTATTCCCTGTATAGTGTACTCATGTTGACCAGGGGCTTCTATTCCCTGTGTAGTGACCTCATGTTGACCAGGGCTTCTATTCCCTGTGTAGTGTACTCGTGTTGACCAGGGGCTTCTATTCCCTGTGTAATGTACTCATATTGACCAGGGACCTCTATTCCCTGTTTAGTGTACTCATGTTGACCAGCGGCTCCTATTCCCTGTGTAGTGACCTCATGTTGACCAGGGCTTCTATTCCCTGTGTAGTGTACTCATGTTGACCAGGGGCTTCTATTCCCTGTATAGTGTACTCAAGTTGACCAGGGCTTCTATTCCCTGTATAGAGACCTCAAGTTGACCAGGGGCTTCTATTCCCTGTATAGTGACCTCATGTTGACCAGGGCTTCCTATTCCCTTGTAAAGTGTACCCATGTTGACTAATTCAATTGAGAAAATTTTACTTTTAGCTGCTGAGGAAATCATTGAAATAACAAAAGACTCAACGGCTGACGGACCGCCCCCCAGGTGGTGAGGGTAGGTAGCAACACATCTGCCATGCCGATCCTCAACATTGGAGCCCCTCAGGGGTCTTGCTCAGTCCCCTCCTGTACTCGCTGTTCACCCATGACTGCATGGCCAGGCACGACTCCAACACCATCCTTAAGTTTGCAGACGACACAACAGTTGTAGGCCTGATCACCGACAACGATGAGACAGCCTATAGGGAGGAGGTCAGAGACCTGGCAGTGTGGTGCCAGGACAACAACCTCTCCCTCAACGTGATTTAAGACAAAGGAGATGATTGTGGACTACAGTAAAAGGAGGACAGAGCACACCGCCATTCTCATCGACGGGGATGTAGTGGAGCAGGTTGAGAGCTTCAAGTTCCTTGGTGTCCACATGAACAACAAACTAACATGGTAACAAACACACCAAGACAGTCGTGAAGAGGACACGACAAAACCTATTCCCCCTCAGGAGACTGAAAAGATTCGGGATGGGTCCTCAGATCCTCAAAAGGTTCTACAGCTGCACCATCAAGAACATCCTGACCGGTTTCATCACTGCCTGGTACAGCAACTGCTCGGCCTCTGACCACAAGGCACTACAGAGGGTAGTGCGTACGGCCCAGTACTTCACTGGGGCTAAGCTTCCTGCCATCCAGGACCTCTACACCAGGCGGTGTCAGAGGAAGGTCCTAAAAATTGTCAAAGACTCCAGCCACCCCAGTCATAGACTGTTCTCTCTACTACCGCATGGCAAGCGGTACCGGAGCACCAAGTCCAGGTCCAAGAGGTTTCTAAAAAGCTTCTAACCCCCAAGCCATAAGACTCCTGGACAGGTAATCAAATGGATACCCAGACTATTTGCAGTGTGTGTCGTCGTCCCCCCCCCCTCTCTTTTACGCTGCTGCTACTCTTTGTTTACAATCTATGCATAGTCACTTTAACTATACATTCATGTACATACTACCTCAATTAGCCCGACTAACCTGTGTCCCCGCACATTGACTCTGTACCGGTACCCCCTGTATATAGCCTCCACATTGACTCTGTACCGGTACCCCCTGTATATAGCCTCCACATTGACTCTGTACTGTAACACCCTGTATATAGCCTCCACATTGACTCTGTACCGGTACCCCCTGTATAGAGCCTCCACATTGACTCTGTACCGGTACCCCCTGTACTGTATATAGCCTCCACATTGACTCTGTACCGGTACCACCTGTGTATAGCCTCCACATTGACTCTGTACCGGTACCCCCTGTATATAGCCTCCACATTGACTCTGTACCGGTACCCCCTGTATATAGCCTCCACATTGACTCTGTACCGGTACCCCCCTGTATATAGCCTCCACATTGACTCTGTACTGTAACACCCTGTATATAGCCTCCACATTGACTCTGTACCGGTACCCCCTGTATAGAGCCTCCACATTGACTCTGTACCGGTACCCCCTGTACTGTATATAGCCTCCACATTGACTCTGTACCGGTACCACCTGTGTATAGCCTCCACATTGACTCTGTACCGGTACCCCCTGTATATAGCCTCCACATTGACTCTGTACCGGTACCCCCTGTATATAGCCTCCACATTGACTCTGTACCGGTACCCCCTGTATATAGCCTCCACATTGACTCTGTACTGTAACACACTGTATATAGCCTCCACATTGACTCTGTACCGGTACCCCCTGTATAGAGCCTCCACATTGACTCTGTACCGGTACCCCCTGTACTGTATATAGCCTCCACATTGACTCTGTACCGGTACCACCTGTGTATAGCCTCCACATTGACTCTGTACCGGTACCCCCTGTATATAGCCTCCACATTGACTCTGTACCGGTACCCCCTGTATATAGCCTCCACATTGACTCTGTACCGGTACCCCCTGTATATAGCCTCCACATTGACTCTGTACTGTAACACCCTGTATATAGCCTCCACATTGACTCTGTACCGGTACCCCCTGTATAGAGCCTCCACATTGACTCTGTACCGGTACCCCCTGTACTGTATATAGCCTCCACATTGACTCTGTACCGGTACCACCTGTGTATAGCCTCCACATTGACTCTGTACCGGTACCCCCTGTATATAGCCTCCACATTGACTCTGTACCGGTACCCCCTGTATATAGCCTTCCACATTGACTCTGTACCGGTACCCCCTGTATATAGCCTCCACATTGACTCTGTACCGGTACCCCCTGTATAAAGCCTCCACATTGACTCTGTACCGGTACCCCTGTATATAGCCTCCACATTGACTCTGTACCGGTACCCCCTGTATATAGCCTCCACATTGACTCTGTACCAGTACCCCCCTGTATATAGCCTCCACATTGACTCTGTACCGGTACCCCCTGTATATAGCCTCCACATTGACTCTGTACCGTAATACCCTGTATATAGCCTCCACATTGACTCTGTACCGGTACCCCCTGTATATAGCCTCCACATTGACTCTGTACCGGTACCACCTGTGTATAGCCTCCACATTGACTCTGTACCGTAATACCCTGTATATAGTCTCCACATTGACTCTGTACCGTAATACCCTGTATATAGCCTCCACATTGACTCTGTACTGGTACCCCCTGTACTGTATATAGCCTCCACATTGACTCTGTACCGGTACCCCCTGTATATAGCTTCCACATTGACTCTGTACCGGTACCCCCTGTATATAGCCTCCACATTGACTCTGTACCGGTACCCCCTGTACTGTATATAGCCTCCACATTGACTCTGTACCGGTACCCCCTGTACTGTATATAGCCTCCACATTGACTCTGTACCGGTACCCCCTGTATATAGCCTCCACATTGACTCTGTACCGGTACCCCCTGTATATAGCCTCCACATTGACTCTGTACGGTACACCCTGTATATAGCCTCCACATTGACTCTGTACCGTAATACCCTGTATATAGCCTCCACATTGACTCTGTCCCGGTACCCCTGTATATAGCCTCCACATTGACTCTGTACCGGTACCCCCTGTATATAGCCTCCACATTGACTCTGTACCGGTACCCCCTGTATATAGCCTCCACATTGACTCTGTACCGTAATACCCTGTATATCGCCTCCACATTGACTCTGTACCGTAATACCCTGTATATAGCCTCCACATTGACTCTGTACCGTAATACCCTGTATATAGCCTCCACATTGACTCTGTACCGGTACCCCCTGTATAAAGCCTCCACATTGACTCTGTACCGGTACCCCCTGTATATAGCCTCCACATTGACTCTGTACCGGTACCCCCTGTATATAGCCTCCACATTGACTCTGTACCGGTACCCCCTGTATATAGCCTCCACATTGACTCTGTACCGGTACCCCCTGTATATAGCCTCCACATTGACTCTGTACCGGTACTCCCTGTATATAGCCTCCACATTGACTCTGTACCGTAATACCCTGTATATAGCCTCCACATTGACTCTGTACCGTAATACCCTGTATATAGCCTCCACATTGACTCTGTACCGTAATACCCTGTATATAGCCTCCACATTGACTCTGTACCGTAATACCCTGTATATAGCCTCCACATTGACTCTGTACCGTAATACCCTGTATATAGTCTCCACATTGACTCTGTACCGTAATACCCTGTATATAGCCTCCACATTGACTCTGTACCGTAATACCCTGTATATAGCCTCCGCATTGTCTCTGTACCGTAATACCCTGTATATAGTCTCCACATTGACTCTGTACCGTAATACCCTGTATATAGCCTCCACATTGACTCTGTACCGTAATACCCTGTATATAGCCTCCACATTGACTCTGTACCGTAATACCCTGTATATAGCCTCCACATTGACTCTGTACCGTAATACCCTGTATATAGCCTCCACATTGACTCTGTACCGGTACCCCCTGTATATAGCCTCCACATTGACTCTGTACCGGTACCCCCTGTATATAGCCTCCACATTGACTCTGTACCGGTACTCCCTGTATATAGCCTCCACATTGACTCTGTACCGTAATACCCTGTATATAGCCTCCACATTGACTCTGTACCGTAATACCCTGTATATAGCCTCCACATTGACTCTGTACCGTAAAACCCTGTATATAGCCTCCACATTGACTCTGTACCGTAATACCCTGTATATAGCCTCCACATTGACTCTGTACCGTAATACCCTGTATATAGTCTCCACATTGACTCTGTACCGTAATACCCTGTATATAGCCTCCACATTGACTCTGTACCGTAATACCCTGTATATAGCCTCCGCATTGTCTCTGTACCGTAATACCCTGTATATAGTCTCCACATTGACTCTGTACCGTAATACCCTGTATATAGCCTCCACATTGACTCTGTACCGTAATACCCTGTATATAGCCTCCACATTGACTCTGTACCGTAATACCCTGTATATAGCCTCCACATTGACTCTGTACCGTAATACCCTGTATATAGCCTCCACATTGACTCTGTACCGTAATACCCTGTATAGAGCCTCGCAACTGTTATTTTCACTGTCATTTTACTGTTTTGTTTTAAATTTGGATTTCTTTACTTATCTAATGTTTACCTAATACTTAAAAACTAAACTGTTGGTTAGGGCTTATAAGTAAGCATTTCACTGTAAGGTCTACACCTGCAGTATTCAGCGCACGTGACAAATACATTTTCATTTGATTTCATTTATGTAACCTGACAGCAGAGGAACCCTTATGTAACCTGACAGCAGAGGAACCCTTATGTAACCTGACAGCAGAGGAACCCTTATGTAACCTGACAGCAGAGGAACCCTTATGTAACCTGACAGCAGAGGAACCCTTATGTAACCTGAGAGCAGAGGGAACCTTTATGTAACAAGACAGCAGAGGAAACCTTATGTAACCTGACAGCAGAGGAACCCTTATGTAACCTGACAGCAGAGGAACCCTTATGTAACCTGACAGCAGAGGAACCCTTATGTAACCTGACAGCAGAGGGAACCCTTATGTAACCTGACAGCAGAGGAACCCTTATGTAACCTGACAGCAGAGGAACCCTTATGTAACCTGACAGCAGAGGAACCTTTATGTAACCTGACAGCAGAGGAACCTTTATGTAACCTGACAGCAGAGGAACCTTTATGTAACCTGACAGCAGAGGAACCTTGTGTAACCTGACAGCAGAGGAACCCTTATGTAACCTGACAGCAGAGGAACCTTTATGTAAACTGACAGCAGAGGAACCTTTATGTAATCTGACAGCAGAGGAACCTTTATGTAACCTGACAGCAGAGGAACCCTTATGTAACCTGACAGCAGAGGGAACCCTTATGTAACCTGACAGCAGAGGGAACCCTTATGTAACCTGACAGCAGAGGAACCCTTATGTAACCTGACAGCACAGGAACACTTATGTAACCTGACACAGAGGAACCCTTATGTAACCTGACAGCGGAGGGAACCCTTATGTAACCTGACAGCAGAGGAACCTTTATGTAACCTGACAGCAGAGGAACCTTTATGTAACCTGACAGCAGAGGAACCCTTATGTAACCTGACAGCAGAGGAACCTTTATGTAACCTGACAGCAGGGAACCTTTATGTAACCTGACAGCAGAGGGAACCCTTATGTAACCTGACAGCAGAGGATCCCTTACGTAACCTGACAGCAGAGGGAACCCTTATGTAACCTGACAGCAGAGGGAACCCTTATGTAACCTGACAGCAGAGGGAACCCTTATGTAACCTGACAGCAGAGGGAACCTTAATGTAACCTGACAGCAGAGGAACCCTTAAATAACCTGACAGTAGAGGAACCCTTATGTAACCTGACAGCAGAGGAACCCTTATGTAACCTGACAGCAGAGGGAACCTTTATGTAACCTGACAGCAGAGGGAACCCTTATGTAACCTGACAGCAGAGGGAACCTTTATGTAACCTGACAGCAGAGGAACCCTTATGTAACCTGACAGCAGAGGAACCCTTATGTAACCTGACAGCAGAGGAACCCTTATGTAACCTGACAGCAGAGGGAACCCTTATGTAACCTGACAGCAGAGGAACCCTTATGTAACCTGACAGCAGAGGGAACCCTTATGTAACCTGACAGCAGAGGAACCGTTATGTAACCTGAAAGCAAAGGAACCTTTATGTAACCTGACAGCAGAGGAACCCTTATGTAACCTGACAGCAGAGGAACCCTTATGTAACCTGACAGCAGAGGAACCTTTATGTAACCTGACAGCAGAGGGAACCCTTATGTAACCTGACAGCAGAGGATCCCTTATGTAACCTGACAGCAGAGGGAACCCTTATGTAACCTGACAGCAGAGGGAACCCTTATGTAACCTGACAGCAGAGGGAACCTTAATGTAACCTGACAGCAGAGGAACCCTTATATAACCTGACAGTAGAGGGAACCCTTATGTAACCTGACAGCAGAGGAACCCTTATGTAACCTGACAGCAGAGGGAACCCTTATGTAACCTGACAGCAGAGGATCCCTTATGTAACCTGACAGCAGAGGGAACCTTTATGTAACCTGACAGCAGAGGGAACCGTTATGTAACCTGACAGCAGAGGGAACCATTATGTAACATGACAGCAGAGGGAACCTTTATGTAACCTGACAGCAGAGGGAACCCTTATGTAACCTGACAGCAGAGGAACCCTTATGTAACCTGACAGCAGAGGGAACCTTTATGTAACCTGACAGCAGAGGGAACCCTTATGTAACCTGACAGCAGAGGGAACCTTTATGTAACCTGACAGCAGAGGGAACCCTTATGTAACCTGACAGCAGAGGAACCCTTATGTAACCTGACAACACTCACTACTGTAAGTCGCTCTGGATAAAAGCGTCTGCTAAATGACTAAAATGTACAAATGTAAAATGAGACTGAGGATGTGAGTGTGAGCCCTTACATTCTGTCGAGTCGAGAGAGGCAGTAAAACAGGGTCGAGACCCACGCAGAGAGACTCTGATGCTCGATATCCAGACAGACTTCAATGGCTCTGACAGAAGGCTGAAGAGTTGTCTGAGAAAAGTAGGCAGACCAGACTGGAGTCCTATAGAGAGAGTTACACTAGTCTCTGTACGTCAGAATAGATCGTCTTCACACTGTATTAAGTGCTGTACTGGAAGTCCTATTCCGGATGACACAGATATGATTTGTGGGTATTTGGCAAAGTCAAATGCCCTTCTGAAACCCCTTCAGGAAAATCCACTGTTTGCGTTAAATGAAATACTGGCCTAAGCATCAGTAACTAATTAAAACAGAAAAATGCGTCCGTTATATTTACATTTGCACGGACATCTCAAATTAAATTAGTGAAGTTGGTAATTAACTAAGAAGAGATTCTAGTTGTCTGCGCTGCTGGCGTCAACAAGCTGAATATTCATGTGTTAATTCAGCAAGGACACAACTGAATGTGAATCAGCTGGGATTGCATCACAAATGGCATCCTATTCCTTACATAGTGCACTACGTTAGACCAGGGCCTATAGGGTTGTAGTGAACTACAGTACATAGGGAATAGGGTGCCATTTTAAACGCAGACAGGATGTTTTTGCTGACTCACTTATCAAGAATGTCCCCAGGCTCAATACAATATTACTATAGATTAATACCAGGCTCTATATAATATATTAATACAGGGCTTTATCAAACTCTCCTATAGCAATAAAACACATAAAACACATTTCGACACTTTTACTGCACTGTTCAAAAATGTTTCTCTAAAATGAGTTTTGACAAATGTGATGTTTGAGTTTAATATTTTAGCAGAGGTAAACATTATGAAATGTATTTTTATTAATGTAATAATCATTTCTACATTAGTGTAATGTCCGATGTTGTCTCTGATAGTCCTGTATGGGTCCAAATGAGGTCTGGGTAGCCAACTCACTGAGGATGCGTCCCAAATCGCACAATATCACCTATATAGTGCACTACTTTTGACCAGGGCCAATAGGGTAGTAGTGCACTATATAGGGAATAGGGTGCCAATTGGGAAGCAAGCCGTCTGATGTTAATGCTGGCTCTGAGCCAGGACTCAGAAGCCCTTTGACCGTCTGACTATTATCTGGATGCCTTGGCCATTTCTATTCCTCCGTACCTGGTGCTTGGCCAGAGGGGGAAACTGACTACAGGACAAGCTGAAGGTGAATACATGAAGTCATTTAGTTATCTGTCAGAGCTCAGAGAGAAAGACAGGTCAGGACAGGGTTTCCCAAGGAGTGGACACTTTGTTTGTTTTTTTGCCCTAGCAATACACAGCTGATTCAAATAATCAACTAATCATCAAGCTTTGGTCATTTGAATCAGCTGTGTAGTGTTAATGCAAAAAAAAACAAAAAAAAACGTGCACCCCTTTAAGGATCCAGAGTACTGAGTTTGGGAAATGCCGGGTTAGAGCAGGCCTATCCCAATGTCCCTGGTCTTCTACGAGAACACAGAAACTAAAATAATAAAGAATCGACATGACATGGAGCTTTTATCCAAGCAGAGCCCCTCAGAGCCTTTACAGAGCACTGCTATCGACCAGGGCCCTAAGGGTCCATTTCAGATGAAGCCTGTACCATAAGGAGCCCTGGGCAACAGCAGTGTATTATATAGGGCAGGGCTGCCCAACCCTCTTCCTGGAGATCTACCGTCCTGTGGGTTTTCAGTCCTTATATATACTCTTATATACTGTAGTATACACTCTGATATACTGTAGTATACACTCTGATATACTCTAGTATACACTCTGATATACTCTAGTATACACTCTGATATACTCTAGTATACACTCTAATATACTGTAGTATACACTCTGATATACTGTAGTATACACTCTGATATGCTGTAGTATACACTCTGATATGCTGTAGTATACACTCTGATATGCTGTAGTATACACTCTGATATACTGTAGTATACACTCTGATATACTCTAGTATACACTCTGATATACTCTAGTATACACTCTGATATACTGTAGTATACACTCTGATATACTGTAGTATACACTCTGATATGCTGTAGTATACACTCTGATATGCTGTAGTATACACTCTGATATGCTGTAGTATACACTCTGATATACTGTAGTATACACTCTGATATACTGTAGTATACACTCTGATATACTGTAGTATACACTCTGATATGCTGTAGTATACACTCTGATATGCTGTAGTATACACTCTGATATGCTGTAGTATACACTCTGATATACTGTAGTATACACTCTGATATACTGTAGTATACACTCTGATATACTGTAGTATACATGCTGATATACTGTAGTATACACTCTGCTATACTGTAGTATACACTCTGATATACTGTAGTATACACTCTGATATACTGTAGTATACACTCTGATATACTGTAGTATACATGCTGATATACTGTAGTATACACTCTGCTATACTGTAGTATACACTCTGATATACTGTAGTATACACTCTGATATATTGTAGTATACACTCTGATATACTGTAGTATACATGCTGATATACTGTAGTATACACTCTGCTATACTGTAGTATACACTCTGATATACTGTAGTATACACTCTGCTATACTGTAGTATACACTCTGATATGCTGTAGTATACACTCTGATATACTGTAGTATACACTCTAATATGCTGTAGTATACACTCTGATATACTGTAGTATACACTCTAATATGCTGTAGTATACACTCTAATATGCTGTAGTATACACTCTAATATGCTGTAGTATACACTCTGATATACTGTAGTATACACTCTAATATGCTGTAGTATACACTCTGATATACTCTAGTATACACTCTGATATACTGTAGTATACACTCTGATATACTGTAGTATACACTCTAATATGCTGTAGTATACACTCTGATATACTGTAGTATACACTCTAATATGCTGTAGTATACACTCTGATATACTGTAGTATACACTCTAATATGCTGTAGTATACACTCTAATATGCTGTAGTATACACTCTAATATGCTGTAGTATACACTCTGATATACTGTAGTATACACTCTAATATGCTGTAGTATACACTCTAATATGCTGTAGTATACACTCTAATATGCTGTAGTATACACTCTAATATGCTGTAGTATGCTGTAGTATACACTCTGATATACTGTAGTATACACTCTAATATGCTGTAGTATACACTCTAATATGCTGTAGTATACACTCTAATATGCTGTAGTATACACTCTAATATGCTGTAGTATACACTCTAATATGCTGTAGTATACACTCTAATATGCTGTAGTATGCTGTAGTATACACTCTGATATACTGTAGTATACACTCTAATATGCTGTCGTATACACTCTGATATACTGTAGTATACACTCTAATATGCTGTAGTATACACTCTAATATGCTGTAGTATACACTCTAATATGCTGTAGTATACACTCTGATGTACTGTAGTATATACTCTGATATACTGTCGTATTCACTCTAATATGCTGTAGTATACACCCTGATATACTGTAGTATGCACTCTGATATACTGTGGTATACACTCTGATATGCTGTAGTATACACTCTGATATACTTTCGTATACACTGATATACTGTGGTATACACTCTGATATACTGTTGTATACTCTCTGATATACTGTGGTATACTGTGGTAGTATACTGTGATATACTGTAGTATACTGTGATATACTGTAGTATACACTCTGATATGCTATACTGTAGTATACACTCTGATATACTGTAGAATACACTCTGATATACTATTGGACAACCAGCTGTACTGTAGAATACACTCTGATATACTATTGGACAACCAGCTATACTGTAGAATACACTCTGATATACTATTGGACAACCAGCTATACTGTAGAATACACTCTGATATACTATTGGACAACCAGCTATACTGTAGAATACACTCTGATATACTATTGGACAACCAGCTGTACTGTAGAACACACTCTGATATACTATTGGACAACCAGCTATACTGTAGTATACACTCTGATATACTGTAGTATACACTATGATATACTGTAGTATACACTCTGATATACTGTAGTATACACTCTGCTATACTGTAGTATACACTCTGATATACTGTGGTATACACTCTGATATACTGTGGTATACACTCTGATATGCTATACTGTAGTATACACTCCGATATGCTATACTGTAGTATACACTCCGATATGCTATACTGTAGTATACACTCTGATATGCTGTGGTATACACTCTGATATGCTATACTGTGGTATACACTCTGATATGCTGTACTGTAGTATACACTCTGATATACTATTGGACAACCAGCTGTACTGTAGAATACACTCTGATATACTATTGGACAACCAGCTGTACTGTAGTATACACTGATGGCTTAATCAATAGATCAGGGTCCTTCAGCTTCAATGCCAAGTGCCTTATTAAGAGAGCCCTCTCTTTCACATCCAGTCTCACATGCACGGCGACTAACAGTGCAGATACACTGTGTGGCTAATCCAGCATGGCGTTCTAACCCTATTTCAAGAACCCATTTACTGAGAAATTCATCGAGACAGCGTTCACCTTATTTTACCAAGCCAACATTCAGTTTTTCTAACACGGCACGACGCTTCACTGACCTTTGAGTCACAGTCACAGATATTAAATAACCTGGTGATTTTCTGTCAGGCAAAACTAGCAACTGCCTTGAGAAATGCGACATCCTATTCAAACCCTATGTCATGAGGGTTCATTAATATGCTACTAACATGTTGTAATACATGTTAAAGACGGTGATACCTGAAACAAGCTGCTGCCTGACATTCTGTTCAACGTTAATCATGTTATTCATTTTAGTCATGTTAATCATTTTAAAGGGCATTCAAACACACCATAGTTATTTACTTGATGAGATCAAACAGGTCTGGGACCAGGCTAAGGACCATAGGAGTTGACTAGACAACACTAACAGGTCTGGGACCAGGCTAGGGACCATAACAGTTGACTAGACAACACAAACAGGTGTGAGACCAGGCTAAGGACCATAACAGTTGACTAGACAACACAAACAGATCTGGGACCAGGCTAGGGACCATAGGAGTTGACTAGACAACACAAACAGATCTGGGACCAGGCTAGGGACCATAACAGTTGACTAGACAACACTAACAGGTCTGGGACCAGGCTAGGGACCATAGGAGTTGTCTAGACAACACAAACAGGTCTGGGACCAGGCTAAGGACCATAACAGTTGACTAGACAACACAAACAGATCTGGGACCAGGCTAGGACCATAGGAGTTGACTAGACAACACAAACAGGTCTGGGACCAGGCTAGGGACCATAGGAGTTGACTAGACAACACTAATAGGTCTGGGACCAGGCTAGGGACCATAGGAGTTGTCTAGACAACACAAACAGGTCTGGGACCAGGCTAGGGACCATAACAGTTGACTAGACAACACTAACAGGTCTGGGACCAGGCTAGGGACCATAACAGTTGACTAGACAACACTAACAGGTGTGAGACCAGGCTAGGGACCATAACAGTTGACTAGACAACACTAACAGGTCTGGGACCAGGCTAGGGACCATAGGAGTTGACTAGACAACACGAACAGGTCTGGGACCAGGATAGGACCATAACAGTTGACTAGACAACACTAACAGATCTGGGACCAGGCTAGGGACCATAACAGTTGACTAGACAACACAAACAGATCTGGGACCAGGCTAGGGACCATAACAGTTCACTAGACAACACTAACAGGTGTGAGACCAGGCTAGGGACCATAGGAGTTGACTAGACAACACAAACAGGTGTGAGACCAGGCTAGGGACCATAACAGTTGACTAGACAACACTAACAGGTCTGGGACCAGGCTAGGGACCATAGGAGTTGACTAGACAACACAAACAGATCTGGGACCAGGCTAGGGACCATAACAGTTCACTAGACAACACTAACAGGTGTGAGACCAGGCTAGGGACCATAGGAGTTGACTAGACAACACAAACAGGTGTGAGACCAGGCTAGGGACCATAACAGTTGACTAGACAACACTAACAGATCTGGGACCAGGCTAGGGACCATAACAGTTGACTAGACAACACAAACAGATCTGGGACCAGGCTAGGGACCATAACAGTTCACTAGACAACACTAACAGGTCTGGGACCAGGCTAGGGACCATAGGAGTTGACTAGACAACACAAACAGGTCTGGGACCAGGCTAGGGACCATAACAGTTGACTAGACAACACTAACAGGTCTGGGACCAGGCTAGGGATCTCTACCAGTACTAGTGTCGTATGTTTCCCCTATGAGCCCTCTGGTGGAACGTAGGGGATCAACTTTCCACAGACTTTACTCTGTAACTAAAAGGGTCACAATGTACCGAGTCAAATCATGACTTTGGAAGGTTGTCAAGTATTGCCTGCGTTACGGAAATGCACCGTTTCCTTGGTGACCAACCTAGACCTCCAGTCAAATGTCTAGCCTTAATCAGAATTAATAATGTGACAAAGCAGCAGAGTTTGAATAATTAAACACAAACGTATTAAAACTCCTGATGTGAGTCCCAAATGGCACCCTATTCCCTATATTCTTAATGGGCTTTGGTCAAAAGTGGTGCACTGTGTATATATATATATATATATAGTGAGTTCATGAGGCCTTACTGAGTTCATGAGGCCTTTTAGATGCTTTCTTCCTGGCACCCTATTCGCTGTATAGTTAAATAAAGGTTCAATTTAAAAAAATAAAAAAAAAAAAAAAAAAATATATATATATATATATATATGTATTTTTTAATTGAACCTTTATTTAACTATTTAAATGTATTATTAATTTAACTATAAACATGGGCACATTTCTCCTCAAGTCTTTCTGGACAGAAACAAATGTCATTTGGGTTGACTCTGACGAGGTTCTACATCTGCCGTGTTCAGTTGACAATCTCTGTCAGTACATCTGCCGTGTTCAGTTGACAATCTCTGTCAGTACATCTGCCGTGTTCAGTTGACAATCTCTGTCAGTACATCTGCCGTGTTCAGTTGACAATCTCTGCCAGTTCATCTGCCGTGTTCAGTTGACAATCTCTGTCAGTTCATCTGCCGTGTTCAGTTGACAATCTCTGCCAGTTCAACGATGAAGACCCCAGTTCAACGATGAAGACCTTGTGAAGGAAATATGTGGAAAAACCGATGAGACCAGGACCTGTGTCCACAAAGCTTCTAGGAGTGCTGATCTCAGATCAGTTTGGCCGTTTATATCATAATGTATTAGATTATATGGACAGATCCTAATGAATTAGATTATATGGACAGATCCTAGATCATAATGTATTAGATTATATGGACAGATCCTAGATCATAATGAATTAGATTATAGATCCTAGATCATAATGTATTAGATTATATGGGCAGATCCTAGATCATAATGTATTAGATTATATGGGCAGATCCTAGATCATAATGAATTAGATTATATGGACAGATCCTAGATTATAATGAATCAGATTATATGGACAGATCCTAGATCATAATGTATTAGATTATATGGACAGATACTAGATCATAATGTATTAGATTATATGGACAGATCATAATGTATTAGATTATATGGACACACCCTAGACCAGCACACCTGCTCTAAAACACTTTGTGGATGCGGATATTGGTTCGACGTGTTTATGCATTCACAGATAATGGCTCCTGGAGCCCAGATGAGGTTTTTACATTCGTTAATACATTGACAGAAAATGGCTCCTGAAGTCTTCCCTGACAGAAGTACGCCATTGATCCTCTTCCAGTACTGACTAGGCATATTACCAGGATCCTTCAGAAAAATGAATCGTCGTTGGTTTGTACAGTAAAGGAACGAATATCTCGTTGAGATCACAGTAGTGTTGTACTGCAGAAAATATTTTCTGATATTTATTTAACCTTCCTCTAACCAGGAACAGACTTGAGGTTGGAAACCTCTTTTGGTTCAATAGATCTGACACAGCTATAGTATTTTTAAACTTCAAGGTCACCAAAGAGGGATATTATCCACAAAAATACATTTCAGACTTTTCCAGTAGACTGCATAGTTCAGAATGTCTTACTTAGAACTTATCCCTCAGCATACCCAGATATATACAGTTCAGAAGTCTTACTTCTACATTATCCCTCAGCATAACCATATCTATACAGTTCAGAATATCCTACTTCTACATTATCCCTCAGCATAACCAGATCTACACAGTTCAGAATGTCCTACTTCTACATTATCCCTCAGCATAACCAGATCAATGTAGTTCAGCATGTCCTACTTCTACATTATCCCTCAGCATAGCCAGATCTACACAGTCCCGAATGTTCTTCATTCCCTCAGCATAACCAGATCGACACAGTTCAGAATGTCCTACTTCTACATTATCCCTCAGCATAACCAGATCTATAGAGTTCAGAATGTCCTACATCCCTCAGCATAACCAGATCTATACAGTCCAGAATGTTCTACTTCCCTCAGCATAACCAGATCTATACAGTCCAGAATGTTCTACTTCAACATTATCCCTCAGCATAACCAGATCTATACAGTCCAGAATGTTCTACATCCCTCAGCATAACCAGATCTATACAGTCCAGAATGTTCTATTTCGACGTTATCCCTCAGCATAACCAGATCTATAGAGTTCAGAATGTCCTACATCCCTCAGCATAACCAGATCTATACAGTCCAGAATGTCCTACATCCCTCAGCATAACCAGATCTATACAGTCCAGAATGTTCTACTTCAACATTATCCCTCAGCATAACCAGATCTATACAGTCCAGAATGTTCTACATCCCTCAACATAACCATATCTATACAGTCCAGAATGTTCTACTTCAACATTATCCCTCAGCATAACCAGATCTATACAGTCCAGAATGTCCTACATCCCTCAGAATAGCCAGATCTACATTTCAATCATTTCCATTGAGATGCAGAGCAGAGCCAGACAGTAATAAAAAGCTAATTATAAGGGGATATTATAAAATCTCCTTTCCAATTACAAAAGCATTTGGGTAATTAGCCGCTTGACCTCAGTCGATTTTTTTTTTTATATATCTGCACCAGAGATTGACTCCCTCTGTCTCCCTCTCTGTGTGGGAAACACAGTCAGGATTCACATGTCAACGTCAGACCAACCATCCTCAGATATGGATGAATTCCAGAACATTACTGTATAATCTCAAAAGGGAAGTCTGACAGATATCTGCAACGCAAATACACATTCAGTTTTAATAACACCTTTTCCCAGTGCTTCATTTCCTGTCAGAACAGGATCAAGCACCTCTCAATTTTAGACAGTTTCGTTACGGAACATATTTGCCCCGGATCTGATACATCTCCTAGGATACATTTTTTTCTCTCCTCGTAACGTTAGAAAACGTGCCTGATATTCTAGTTATTGATTGGTATCGGGGCGGCTCTGGGTTAATGGGTTAACGCAGCGGTGCAGCCTAGAGACCGATGCGTGGCGGTTGCCGTGGTGAGAGCAAGAAGCGCGCCTTGAATCTCTCACGTAACTAGACTGAGAGATTCACCGAAATGATATAATATCAGAATATTTCACCGGGTGTAGGTCTATAATTTAGCCTCAGAAGATCAATAGTTTATATAAAAACCAAAATACAGCCTAGCTGTGGATTGTGGGTAGCCCAATCCAGTGGTGGGACTAGGGTTTTATATATGGGGTGGCCTTGACAGATAATGTGTCTGTAATCCTAATCTGGCATCTAAGGAGCATGAGCCTTCCCTGTAGCTCAGTTGGTAGAGCATGGTGTTTGCAACACCAGGGTTGTGGGTTTGATTCCCATGGGGGGCCAGCACAGGAAGAAAAAAAAAATGTATGAAATGTATGCATTCACTACTGTAAATTGCTCTGGATAAGAGTGTCTGCTAAATGAACAAATTCTATGATTGCTGATTTAGAGGTAGAAATTATCATTAATTTAACCCGGAGTTCTTCAATGTGGTAGATAGTGAGGTCCAGAAAGGGTTACTTTACTAGAATTCTTTAACATACTATGAATAGTCAGTGATCTGCAGCTCAATTTCTTTCTCTCTCTCTCTCTCTCTCTCACACACACACACACACACACACACACACACACACACACACACACACACACACACACACACACACACACACACACACACACACACACACACACACACATCCAAAATATTTTCAGAAAATAAAGCTCAAGCACCAAGGAGATAAGATAGCATTTGTGTGTTACATAAAGTTCACAGTTTATTTACAAAAAAAGTACATTTACAACAAACAAAAAAAACACACCGCTATTTGACATACCAGGTATCAAGCAGAAATGGACTTGGAAAAATATTAATAATTTTGAGGCCCATCAATATTACAAACTTACAGTATCATATTTAATGCTCATATATATTATGTTAACTAATAGCAAAGAAATGTTAGCCTCATCAAGACCATATTAAATCTGTGTGACATAATACGCTAGGTAGATTTAACAACAGCATAATTCTGCGGTTCTGGTGAGAAATGGCAAAACGTTTCACAAACTCATCCGTGTTGAGGGGAGCGTGGCCCTCCTTGACTCAACACTGAGAATTCCCAGGTGACTCAACACTGAGAATTCCCAGGTGACTCAACACTGAGAATTCCCAGGTGACTTCACCTGTCATCAACCATTGATGTCCTAAGGTGGGTTTTAAATCCGTTTTTAAAGCTGAGAAGATTCTCTCGCAAGAAACACTGCTGACTGGTGTAACAACAGAAATCTTACAAAGTCGAAATAGCTCACGGAAGACCTCTTTATAAGGTTCTAGAAACACAACAAAGTCAAGGAGAGTAGACGGTCTGTCCCTTGCACTTTTCTCTCTCCTATCAAGAAGCCACTTGGTTTGATGAACCTCGTGTTTGAGGTTCTCTAAATGTGACTCAAAGGTCTGAGCAAAGGCAAACAGAGGCTCCTCATTCAAGAATGTTGTACTCTTTGGGTTGAGAGACTGGACCCCTTGCATAATGGGCCTTCCCTGTAGCTCAGTTGGTAGAGCATGGTGTTTGGAACACCAGGGTTGTGGGTTCGATTCCCATAGAGGGCCAGCACAGAAAAAAAAAAATGTATGAAATTGTATGAAATGTATGCATTCACCACTGTAAGTCGCTCTGGATAAGAGTGTCTGCTAAAATGTAAATGTAATTATCTCACAATTCTTCTTTGAAAAACGCCTCTGCAGCTCAGCTGTGAGATTGTCAAGCACCTGATAAAAGACAGCTCTTTGGAAGCTCTCACCAACACTTTGGTCACTATTTTTCTGTCCTACAGCGCTCATCATCAATGAGTCGTGAAATCTTAAAGCTTGTTTTAGACACATTTTTTTCTCTCACTTATTTTGCAGTGCTCTGCAATCTCTTCAACCTCCTTCAATAGTTCTCCAAAGTAACCCTCACTTCTGTAGTCCTGTAATGTGTCTGTAAGGGCACCTGCTAGATCCACGGCCCTTGCTAGGTCAAGAGAGCTTGATTGGAGCGTGTCGGGAAAGACATTTGGCATCACCAAGCACTTTACAAAAGGTAATCAAAAGCCCTTTGAAATGTAAATCTATCTGAGAAAGGCAGGCCCCTTGCCTCCACTGATCTACAGTATCACCACTATTTTAAAGTGTGATATCCTGTAGCGCTCTCAGAACTGCTGGAAGCCTGTCCTTCAGATTACGGCACGCCATGTATCTGCATGCCCACTTTACATCCGTAAGTCTCTGTAGTTCTGTGGATACAGCTCTTTCTGAACTGCAAGCCACTTGAGATGAACGTATACGAGCCAGATACAAAGTTATAAAACTTCTGCAGGAAGTTAACTGCCTCAGGCACTGATTTTTACAGCACCGACAAGAACCAAATTCAAACAATTTGGATTACAGTGCACATAAAATACAAATCTTGCACTGTTTTTAATCCGTGAAGACACACCAGAATGCTTTCCGATCATGACAGATGCACCGTCTGTCACGTCCTGACCAGCAAAGCGGTCATTTTGTTATTGTAGTGGGTCAGGATGTGGCAGGGGTGTGTTTGTTTTGTGTGTTTCGTTTTTTTGGGGGTTATGTTCTATGTTAATATATTTCTATGTTCGTTCTAGTTCTTATATTTCTATGTTTAGTTTAGTGGGCTGACCTTCAATTGGAGGCAGCTGTTCCTCGTTGCCTCTAATTGAAGGTCCTATTTAGAAGGGGTGTTTTTCCATGGGTTTTGTGGGTAGTTGTTTCTTTGTATAGCTGTGTGGCCTTACAGGACTGTCGTTCGTTTATCTTGTTTTGTTTAGAGTTCACGTATGAATAAAAATATAAGTATGGACACTTACCGTATTGGTCCGATATTTCTTACTCCTCAGAAGACGAAGATTATGACACCGTCATAGCCTTGCCCCACCAGATTATTTCTGTAGTCCAGATCATGTTTTTTCAAGGCAAATCTTTGAGACCTGCTGCATCTAAGCTTTCAGTTGACTGAAAGTGTTAAAAAGCTTTTGTGGATGGCCCCGTTATAGTAGTACCTCACGACTAAAGATATTTGTTATTTTTTCTTTAAATCTTTGGTTTCATCTGCAATTACACTAAAATTGCAGACGCTACTGCTACTCTATTTATCATGCATAGTCACTTTAACCATATCTACATGTACATACTACCTCAATCAGCCTGACTAACCGGTGCCTGTATATAGCCTCTCTACTGTATATAGCCTCTCTACTGTATATATCCTCAAAACTGTATATAGCCTCTCTACTGTATATAGCCTCTCTACTGTATATAGCCTCTCTACTGTATATAGCCTCTCTACTGTATATAACCTCTCTACTGTATATATCCTCAAAACTGTATATAGCCTCTCTACTGTATATAGCCTCTCTACTGTATATAGCCTCTCTACTGTATATAGCCTCTCTACTGTATATAGCTTCTCTACTGTATATAGCCTCGCTACTGTATATAGCCTCTCTACTGTATATAGCCTCTCTACTGTATATAGCCTCTCTACTGTATATAGCCTTGCTACTGTATATAGCCTCGCTAGTGCTATTTTTCACTTTTTACTGTTGTTTTTATTTCTTTATTTACCTATTGTTCAACTAATACCTTTTTTGCACTGTGGGTTAGACCCTGTAACTAAGCATTTCACTGTAAGGTCTACTACACCTGTTGTATTCAGCATTTCACTGTGAGGTCTACTACACCTGTTGTATTCAGCATTTCACTGTAAGGTCTACTACACCTGTTGTATTCAGCATTTCACTGTAAGGTCTACTACACCTGTTGTATTCAGCATTTCACTGTGAGGTCTACTACACCTGTTGTATTCAGCATTTCACTGTGAGGTCTACTACACCTGTTGTATTCAGCATTTCACTGTGAGGTCTACTACACCTGTTGTATTCAGCATTTCACTGTAAGGTCTACTACACCTGTTGTATTCAGCATTTCACTGTGAGGTCTACACACCTGTTGTATTCAGCATTTCACTGTAAGGTCTACTACACCTGTTGTATTCAGCATTTCACTGTGAGGTCTACTACACCTGTTGTATTCAGCATTTCACTGTAAGGTCTACTACACCTGTTGTATTCAGCATTTCACTGTGAGGTCTACACACCTGTTGTATTCAGCATTTCACTGTAAGGTCTACTACACCTGTTGTATTCAGCATTTCACTGTGAGGTCTACTACACCTGTTGTATTCAGCATTTCACTGTGAGGTCTACTACACCTGTTGTATTCAGAATTTCACTGTAAGGTCTACTACACCTGTTGTATTCAGCATTTCACTGTGAGGTCTACTACACCTGTTGTATTCAGGCATTTCACTGTGAGGTCTACTACACCTGTTGTATTCAGCATTTCACTGTGAGGTCTACTACACCTGTTGTATTCAGCATTTCACTGTGAGGTCTACTACACCTGTTGTATTCAGCATTTCACTGTAAGGTCTACTACACCTGTTGTATTCAGCATTTCACTGTAGGTCTACTACACCTGTTGTATTCAGCATTTCACTGTGAGGTCTACTACACCTGTTGTATTCAGCATTTCACTGTGAGGTCTACTACACCTGTTGTATTCAGCATTTCACTGTGAGGTCTACTACACCTGTTGTATTCAGCATTTCACTGTGAGGTCTACTACACCTGTTGTATTCAGCATTTCACTGTGAGGTCTACTACACCTGTTGTATTCAGCATTTCACTGTAAGGTCTACTACACCTGTTGTATTCAGCATTTCACTGTGAGGTCTACACACCTGTTGTATTCAGCATTTCACTGTAAGGTCTACTACACCTGTTGTATTCAGCATTTCACTGTGAGGTCTACTACACCTGTTGTATTCAGCATTTCACTGTGAGGTCTACTACACCTGTTGTATTCAGCATTTCACTGTGAGGTCTACTACACCTGTTGTATTCAGCATTTCACTGTAAGGTCTACTACACCTGTTGTATTCAGCATTTCACTGTGAGGTCTACACACCTGTTGTATTCAGCATTTCACTGTGAGGTCTACTACACCTGTTGTATTCAGCATTTCACTGTGAGGTCTACTACACCTGTTGTATTCAGCATTTCACTGTAAGGTCTACTACACCTGTTGTATTCAGCATTTCACTGTGAGGTCTACACACCTGTTGTATTCAGCATTTCACTGTAAGGTCTACACACCTGTTGTATTCAGCATTTCACTGTGAGGTCTACTACACCTGTTGTATTCAGCATTTCACTGTAAGGTCTACTACACCTGTTGTATTCAGCATTTCACTGTGAGGTCTACTACACCTGTTGTATTCAGCATTTCACTGTAAGGTCTACTACACCTGTTGTATTCAGCATTTCACTGTGAGGTCTACACACCTGTTGTATTCAGCATTTCACTGTAAGGTCTACACACCTGTTGTATTCAGCATTTCACTGTAAGGTCTACTACACCTGTTGTATTCAGCATTTCACTGTAAGGTCTACTACACCTGTTGTATTCAGCATTTCACTGTAAGGTCTACTACACCTGTTGTATTCAGCATTTCACTGTAAGGTCTACTACACCTGTTGTATTCAGCATTTCACTGTGAGGTCTACTACACCTGTTGTATTCAGCATTTCACTGTAAGGTCTACTAAACCTGTTGTATTCAGCATTTCACTGTGAGGTCTACTACACCTGTTGTATTCAGCATTTCACTGTGAGGTCTACTACACCTGTTGTATTCATCATTTCACTGTAAGGTCTACTACACCTGTTGTATTCAGCGCACGTGACAAATAAACTTTGATTTTATTTAATTTGAAATCTTCACTTTCTTTTACTTGTGTTATTACTTCCCTTTGTACCATCTCAGCTAAGCCCTCAAGAACTTCCTTCTGGATTCGGTGGCTTGTGTACTTAGCATTGCCACATGCATTCATCCTTTTCTCTATGAGAGGGTCATGCTTTTGAGTAACGTTAACAGATTGATAATAACATTTGTTCGTTTTGAGTTTTAAGTTCGAAAATACAACTGAGTTAATAGATTTCAAATCGCTGAATGTTAACTTGATGAACACTGACAGCTGTAGCCTAGTTACCTAGTTACCTAGTTACCTAGTTACCTAGTTACCTAGTTACCCCACAAATAGCTAAACATTCGTATACTGTAACTTACGACACTGCACTGTATATATGTGTGTATTATTAGCACAGATGTAAACATAATGTTAGGCTAAATTGGGAACCGATCTCTCTAATCTGATTAACTGTTTGTTAAATGGAGCCTACGGTCTAACGTTAACTTCCACAGCCTCCTTTAACCGAAACCTAAACCCGATGCTAAGCCTCAAAACGCAATTCAAATATGATGCTTTCGGTAATTGCGAAAAGAGCTCGTGAAACTGTGGAATAAATTCTCTCTTCTTCTTCTTCTGTATCTCGCAACCGACGTTAATATTCTCTCTTCCTTGTCCTCGATTTGAAAAATAAATGATTCTTTCAACAAGAGGTGAAATGAGATGTCAATCAGCATCAAACTGCCAGTAGCGAATGACATTTTGGGGTAGGCACCCGGGGTGGCCAATCAGATGTCAGGTGTGTCCCCTCTGGCTGTCAGGTGACACCACTCTGGCTCCGCCCCTGGGCCCAATCACAAGGAACAGCCTACAGTCGGGGAACACGCGGTAAATCTGTCAGTAAACAGCAGCCCAAACAGGCCTTTCGCAATATTTCAAATACAACCGCGTGATAACACAGGTTGGAAAGCAAATGGCTCCTGATGAAAAGTGAAGACTAATCTGTCTCTAGGCTACCAAAATATTTGATAAACTTCCAAATAGGCCTGTTGTTGTGAACGGCATTGGTTTTACAAAGTAAAATGAGAGATAGATTAGGCTTTTGGAACAAGCGTATGGGACTAAGCTTTTTTTTTAGGACTATAATATAATTTCCTACAATATGTGTCTCCACACACCTAGGCCTAGGCTATTGATGGATTCAAGACGAGGTCCTTTTTAATTGACCTCTGATTCTCTGTTTGTCCTGTGTCAAAGTAGCCTTTGATTTCAATCATTTGTGCGGTATTAAAAAAAAAAGATCCAGTCATGTAAAATCACATAGAATTGCATGAAACGCGTTTATAGAAAGGCTACATTTTTCCTGGGGCCTGGACCCTGGACCCTGGACTATGGACCCTGGACCCCTGGACCCCTGGACCCTGGGCCCTGGACCCTGGACCCCTGGACCCCTGGACCCTGGACCCCTGGACCCTGGACCATGGACCCTGGACCCTGGACCCTGGACCATGGACCCTGGACCCTGGGCCCTGGACCCTGGACCATGGACCCTGGATCCTGGACCCTGGACCCTGGACCCTGGACCCCTGGACCCTGGACCCTGGACCATGGGTTACAAAATTAAATCCCCCTGTGTGCAACTCCTTCATGAGCCTCTACTCTGCTGCTCTATGGCACTATGCAAAAACCATGATAATGCTTCTCTACTGCTCTATGGGGCTATGCAAAAACAATGATAATGCTTATCTATTGCTCTATGGGGCTACGCAAAAACCATGATAATGCTTCTCTTCTGCTCTATGGCACTATGCAACAACCATGGTAATGCTTCTCTACTGCTCTATGGCACTACGCAACAACCCTCTGTGTGGAATAGTGTCATGATTCACCTGCCAATGTCAGAACATGAGCCAGAGATATTATATGGACTGAAGCCAGATCAACACTTAGCGAGGGAACACAGTCACGATGAATGCAGAGACAGAGATATTATATGGACTGAAGCCAGATCGACTCTTAGCGAGGGGAAACAGTCACGATGAATGCAGAGACAGAGATATTATATGGACTGAAGCCAGATCAACACTTAGCGAGGGGAAACAGTCACGATGAATGCAGAGACAGAGATATTATATGGACTGAAGCCAGATCGACTCATAGCGAGGGGAAACAGTCACGATGAATGCAGAGACAGAGATATTATATGGACTGAAGCCAGATCGACTCATAGCGAGGGGACACAGTCACGATGAATGCAGAGACAGAGATATTATATGGACTGAAGCCAGATCGACTCTTAGCGAGGGGAACACAGTCACGATGAATGCAGAGACAAAGATTTAACAAAGGAGGCTGTGAGAGATGAGTTCTCTGGGAGGAAATAGACCGGGTTAAATGAAGCTGTGAGAGGTTAGACTGGGTTAAATGAAGCTGTGAGAGGTTAGACTGGGTTAAATGAAGCTGTGAGAGGTTAGACTGGGTTAAATGAAGCTGTGAGAGGTTAGACCGGGTTAAACGAAGCTGTGAGAGGTTAGACCGGGTTAAATGAAGCTGTGAGAGGTTAGACCGGGTTAAATGAAGCTGTGAGAGGTTAGACTGGGTTAAATGAAGCTGTGAGAGGTTAGACCGGGTTAAATGAAGCTGTGAGAGGTTAGACTGGGTTAAATGAAGCTGTGAGAGGTTAGACTGGGTTAAATGAAGCTGTGAGAGGTTAGACTGGGTTAAATGAAGCTGTGAGAGGTTAGACTGGGTTAAATGAAGCTGTGAGAGGTTAGACCGGGTTAAATGAAGCTGTGAGAGGTTAGACTGTGTTAAATGAAGCTGTGAGAGGTTAGACTGGGTTAAATGAAGCTGTGAGAGGTTAGACTGGGTTAAATGAAGCTGTGAGAGGTTAGACTGGGTTAAATGAAGCTGTGAGAGTTTAGACTAGGTTAAATGAAGCTGTGAGAGGTTAGACTGGGTTAAATGAAGCTGTGAGAGGTTAGACCGGGTTAAATGAAGCTGTGAGAGGTTAGACCGGGTTAAATGAAGCTGTGAGAGGTTAGACTGGGTTAAATGAAGCTGTGAGAGGTTAGACTGGGTTAAATGAAGCTGTGAGAGGTTAGACTGGGTTAAATGAAGCTGTGAGAGGTTAGACCGGGTTAAATGAAGCTGTGAGAGGTTAGACTGGGTTAAATGAAGCTGTGAGAGGTTAGACCGGGTTAAATGAGGGTTTTGATGCCGACTGGGGATCAGACTCTTCTGACTGATACCCTGACCTCTGACCTCTGTGTAATACGAGCTGTTAAATGGTCACTGTGATCTGTATGTCTGCTGTGACACTGGAACAAACAATTACCATGTGGAATGGCCCTTTTCTCAGTAATTAGGAGGAGAGCTGACAGAGCGGCGGCAGCAGTAGTATCTATGAACTGCTATGGAAAAGAGACAGCACCTGTACTGCTTCTTTTTACCCATGTTTCCCAGCTATACAGTAACCTATTGACTGGTTGTTAATGCAACAGGGAAATTCCCAGTCCACCGCTAGAAAGAAAACATTCACAGCCTGAAACCCTGCAGGGACCATCTCGTCTGTATTTTTAATAGCACTATTTTCCCAAACAAGGTTCTGCACACAGCAGGATAAAGAGACATTTTCATCAGTCGGACACGTCAGTCTTCCTTTTTGTCAGTCAGTTGTATTTGACAGTCTCTCATCCAGTCTACCCCCAGAGAGAGAGAGAGAGAGAGAGAGAGAGGAGGGAGGGAGCCAGGTAAAGGAGTACATCTCTCTCTCTCTCTCTCTAAACCCCTGGCACCGTCTCAGAAGGTAACCCCCCCCCTACACTGCCATCCCAAAACCAGTCAACATCAATGACAACTTGGACACCGTTATCACACCTCCCCACTCCGCCTCACACACATGCTCATCCAGAGATTCTGAACGTGGTTTTTCTCTCCCGGGAATCTTCAACGATAACCTTTTCTTTTCACACAGGGACAGCAATTAGTCCGTCAACATTGGTTAGGAGTTACCTGGCAACAGAGAGGTCGGCTGTCTGACAACTGAGGGACAGTTTTGACAAGACAAGCGTTAAGACTGGGGGTTGAGGCGGAGAGCAGTTGAGAGATAGGCCTATCCAGAGTATCCGTCTGGTCTGCACCTCGATCCCTCTTCTCACCTTCCGTTCTGACATGGAATCACGTCTTCGAGCAACATCACAACATCCACATGGTAACGCCGTCTTCTCATTAAATACTTTTTCCCAACGGGACTCAGGACTCAGACTGGAATATTTGACAATGGAACAAAGCAAAATGACAGGAGCTCTGAGTCAGACAGAAACATGAAGATTGAACAGTTCCACAGTTCTCTTCTCAGAGCGCATGATGTACATTACATCTGTTGCGCTAAGAAGTTATCTGTTATGTTATTTCTTTAGCATAATTGTGCTATGAGAAAAGGTAGAATTGTTTTAGGTAAATTGAATCATGTAATTGTTTCTAAATAAGTTAATGAAATTGTTTTATTATTTCTTATTTCTAATTAGAATACATACGTCACAGAATAAAGTTTTCAAACTTGTCTATTTGAGTCAGAAGTCTGACTACATCTGTAGTATTCTCAGATGTTATCTGTACTATTCCCAGACAGTATCTGTAGTATTCTCAGGCAGTATCTGTAGTATTCCCAAACGGTATCTGTAGTATTCTCAGGCAGTATCTGTAGTATTCTCAGGCAGTATCTGTAGTATTCTCAGACAGTATCTGTAGTATTCTCAGACGGTATCTGTAGTATTCTCAGACGGTATCTGTAGTATTCTCAGACGGTATCTGTAGTATTCTCAGACGGTATCTGTAGTATTCTCAGACGGTATCTGTAGTATTCTCAGACGGTATCTGTAGTATTCTCAGACAGTATCTGTAGTATTCCCAGACAGTATCTGTAGTATTCTCAGGCAGTATCTGTAGTATTCTCAGACAGTATCTGTAGTATTCTCAGACGGTATCTGTAGTATTCTCAGACGGTATCTGTAGTATTCTCAGACGGTATCTGTAGTATTCCTCAGACGGTATCTGTAGTATTCTCAGACGGTATCTGTAGTATTCTCAGACGGTATCTGTAGTATTCTCAGACAGTATCTGTAGTATTCCCAGACAGTATCTGTAGTATTCTCAGGCAGTATCTGTAGTATTCTCAGACAGTATCTGTAGTATTCTCAGACGGTATCTGTAGTATTCTCAGACGGTATCTGTAGTATTCTCAGACGGTATCTGTAGTATTCTCAGACGGTATCTGTAGTATTCTCAGACGGTATCTGTAGTATTCTCAGACAGTATCTGTAGTATTCCCAGACGGTATCTGTAGTATTCTCAGGCAGTATCTGTAGTATTCTCAGACAGTATCTGTAGTATTCTCAGACGGTATCTGTAGTATTCTCAGACGGTATCTGTAGTATTCTCAGACAGTATCTGTAGTATTCTCAGACAGTATCTGTAGTATTCTCAGGCAGTATCTGTAGTATTCTCAGATGTTATCTGTACTATTCCCAGACAGTATCTGTAGTATTCTCAGGCAGTATCTGTAGTATTCCCAGACAGTATCTGTAGTATTCTCAGACAGTATCTGTAGTATTCTCAGACGGTATCTGTAGTATTCTCAGATGTTATCTGTACTATTCCCAGACAGTATCTGTAGTATTCTCAGACAGTATCTGTAGTATTCTCAGATGTTATCTGTACTATTCCCAGACAGTATCTGTAGTATTCTCAGACGGTATCTGTAGTATTCTCAGACGGTATCTGTAGTATTCTCAGATGTTATCTGTACTATTCCCAGACAGTATCTGTAGTATTCTCAGACAGTATCTGTAGTATTCTCAGATGTTATCTGTACTATTCCCAGACAGTATCTGTAGTATTCTCAGACGGTATCTGTAGTATTCTCAGACGGTATCTGTAGTATTCCTCAGACGGTATCTGTAGTATTCTCAGACGGTATCTGTAGTATTCTCAGACGGTATCTGTAGTATTCTCAGACGGTATCTGTACTATTCCCAGACAGTATCTGTAGTATTCTCAGACAGTATCTGTAGTATTCTCAGATGTTATCTGTACTATTCCCAGACAGTATCTGTAGTATTCTCAGACAGTATCTGTAGTATTCTCAGACGGTATCTGTAGTATTCTCAGACGGTATCTGTAGTATTCTCAGACGGTATCTGTAGTATTCTCAGACAGTATCTGTAGTATTCTCAGACAGTATCTGTAGTATTCTCAGACAGTATCTGTAGTATTCTCAGACGGTATCTGTAGTATTCTCAGACGGTATCTGTAGTATTCTCAGACGGTATCTGTAGTATTCTCAGACGGTATGGTAGAGACAGTCCCTCTCTACTGAATAGTTAAAGCTGGATGGTAGAGACAGTCCCTCTCTACTGAATAGTTAAAGCTGGATGGTAAGGTAGAGACAGTCCCTCTCTAATGAATAGTTAAAGCTGGATGGTAGAGACAGTCCCTCTCTACTGAATAGTTAAAGCTGGATGGTAGAGACAGTCCCTCTCTACTGAATAGTTAAAGCTGGATGGTAGAGACAGTCCCTCTCTACTGAATAGTTAAACCTGGATGGTAAGGCAGAGACAGTCCCTCTCTACTGAATAGTTAAAGCTGGATGGTAGAGACAGTCCCTCTCTACTGAATAGTTAAAGCTGGATGGTAGAGACAGTCCCTCTCTACTGAATAGTTAAACCTGGATGGTAGAGACAGTCCCTCTCTACTGAATAGTTAAACCTGGATGGTAGAGACAGTCCCTCTCTACTGAATAGTTAAAGCTGGATGGTAGAGACAGTCCCTCTCTACTGAATAGTTAAACCTGGATGGTAGAGACAGTCCCTCTCTACTGAATAGTTAAAGCTGGATGGTAGAGACAGTCCCTCTCTACTGAATAGTTAAAGCTGGATGGTAGAGACAGTCCCTCTCTACTGAATAGTTAAAGCTGGATGGTAGAGACAGTCCCTCTCTACTGAATAGTTAAAGCTGGATGGTAGAGACAGTCCCTCTCTACTGAATAGTTAAAGCTGGATGGTAGAGACAGTCCCTCTCTACTGAATAGTTAAAGCTGGATGGTAGAGACAGTCCCTCTCTACTGAATAGTTAAAGCTGGATGGAAGAGACAGTCCCTCTCTACTGAATAGTTAAAGCTGGATGGTAGAGACAGTCCCTCTCTACTGAATAGTTAAAGCTGGATGGTAGAGACAGTCCCTCTCTACTGAATAGTTAAACCTGGATGGTAGAGACAGTCCCTCTCTACTGAATAGTTAAAGCTGGATGGTAAGGTAGAGACAGTCCCTCTCTACTGAATAGTTAAAGCTGGATGGTAGAGACAGTCCCTCTCTACTGAATAGTTAAAGCTGGATGGTAGAGACAGTCCCTCTCTACTGAATAGTTAAAGCTGGATGGTAGAGACAGTCCCTCTCTACTGAATAGTTAAACCTGGATGGTAAGGTAGAGACAGTCCCTCTCTACTGAATAGTTAAAGCTGGAT